>NC_057802.1:364733807-364844170 GCF_018294505.1 Triticum aestivum | reverse complement strand
AACAGCCATCGATCGATCGCTCGGGTTCAGTAACGCGTAGCCTGCAGTGCAATCGCTCGGGTTCAGTTAGAGCCCAACGCCTCGTACCCACGTGCGTGCGTGTACGAGATAAACGCACATCGCTCGGCCCCGACCACCCACCGTAACCGGGAACACCCCGATATTTTCCTCGCCCTCGCTTCTACCACGGTTTTTTCCGTCATGGACAGCCCAAAGAATGTCATGCAGCTGCGTCTCCGGCCCGCCCAGGACGAAAAGCCCATTTTCTATCATGATTTTTTGTCATAGAAGTAGGACCCCACCACATCTATGATGATACCGGGTTTTGTCACAATTATCGTCATAGAAGTGTCATAAGTATGACATAAAAGATTTTCGTTCGACCCAAAATGTCACGGATGTGTCTTTTTTTTTGTAGTGAAAGAATAGAGCTATGCTCCCCGGCAACGGCGCCAAAAAATAGTCTTGATAACCCACAAGTATAGGGGATATCAACAGTTTTCGAGGGTAGAGTATTCAACCCAAATTTATTGATTCGACACAAGGGGAGCCAAAGAATATTCTCACGTATTAGCAGTTGAGTTGTCAATTCAACCACACCTGGATAACTTAGTATCTGCAGCAAAGTATTTAGTAGCAAAGTAGTATGGAAGTAACGGTAAAGGTAGCAAAAGTAACAGTGATAGTTTTGTAATGATTGTAACAGTGGCAACGGAAAAGTAAATAAGCGAAGAACAATATGTGAAAAGCTCGTAGGCATTGGATCGGTGATGGAGAATTATGCCGGATGCGATTATTCATGCAACAGTTATAACATAGGGTGACACAGAACTAGCTCCAATTCATCAATGTAATGTAGGCATGTATTCTGAATACAGTAGTACGTGCTTATGGAAAAGAACGTGCATGACATCTTTTGTCCTACCTTCCCGTGGCAGCGGGGTCCTATTGAAAACTAAGGGATATTAAGGCCTCCTTTTAATAGAGTACCGGACCAAAGCATTAACACATAGTGAATACATGAACTCCTCAAACTATGGTCATCATCGGGAGTGGTCCCGATTATTGTCACTTTGGGGTTGCCGGATCATAACACATAGTAGGTGACTATAGACTTGCAAGATAGGATCAAGAACTCACATATATTCATGAAAACATAATAGGTTCAGATCTGAAATCATGGCACTTGGGACCTAGTGACAAGCATTAAGCATAGCAAAGTCATAGCAACATCAATCTCAGAACATAGTGGATACTAGGGATCAAACCCTAACAAAACTAACTCGATTACATGATAAATCTCATCCAACCCATCACCGTCCAGCAAGCCTACGATGGAATTACTCACGCATGGCGGTGAGCATCATGAAATTGGTGATGGAGGATGGTTGATGATGACGATATCGATGGATTCCCCTCTCCACAGCCCCGAACGGACTCCAGATCAGCCCTCCTGAGAGAGATTAGGGCTTGGCCGCGGCTCCGTATCGTAAAACGCGATGAATCCTTCTCTCTGATTTTTTTCTCCCCGAACACGAATATATAGAGTTGGAGTTGAGGTCGGTGGAGCTCCAGGGGGCCCACGAGGCAGGGGGCGCGCCCAGGGGGTAGGCGCGCCCCCACCCTCGTGGACAGGGTGTGGGCCCCCTGGCCTTGATTCTTTCTCCAATATTTTTTATTAATTTTGAAAATAATCTCCGTTGATTTTCAGGTCATTCCGAGAACTTTTATTTCTGCACAAAAATAATACCATGGCAATTATATTGAAAACAGCGTCAGTCCGGGTTAGTTCCATTCAAATCATGCAAGTTAGAGTCCAAAACAAGGGCAAAAGTGTTTTGGAAAAGTAGATACGTTGGAGAAGTATCAAATCTCTACTTAAACATGGTGCTCAACTCCATATATTATTTCCCAATGATCTATGGATATCCTATGATGTTTGAGTAGATTCGTTTTGTCCTATGGGTTAATCATGATCTTGGTTGGTATGATTGTATATTTTATTTATGGTGATGTCCTACGGTGCCCTCCGTTCTTGCGCAAACGTGAGGGGCCCCCACTGTAGGGTGTTGCAATTGTTGGAAATATGCCCTAGAGGCAATAATAAAATGGTTATTATTATATTTCTTTGTTCGTGATAATTGTCTGTTGTTCATGCTATAATTGTGTTATCCGGAAATCGTAATACATGTGTGAACACATAGACCACAACATGTCCCTAGTGAGCCTCTAGTTGACTAGCTCGTTGATCAACAGATAGTCATGGTTTCCTGACTATGGACATTGGATGTCATTGATAACGGGATCACATCATTAGGAGAATGATGTGATGGACAAGACCCAATCCTAAGCATAGCGCAAAGATCGTGTAGTTCGTTTGCTAGAGCTTTTACAATGTCAAGTATCTTTTCCTTAGACCATGAGATCGTGTAACTCCCGGATGCCGTAAGAGTGCTTTGGGTGTACCAAACGTCACAACGTAACTGGGTGACTATAAAGGTACACTACAGGTATCTCTGAAAGTGTCTGTTGGGTTGACACGGATCGAGACTGGGATTTGTCACTCCGTATGACGGAGAGGTATCTCTGGGCCCACTCGGTAATGCATCATCATAATGAGCTCAAAGTGACCAAGTGGTTGGTCACGGGATCATGCATTACGCTACGAGTAAACTGACTTGCCGGTAACGAGATTGAACAAGGTATTGGGATACCGACGATCGAATCTCGGGCAAGTAACGTACCGATTGACAAAGGGAATTGTATATGGGATTGATTGAATCCTCGACATCGTGGTTCATCCGATGAGATCATCGTGGAACATGTGGGAGCCAACATGGGTATCCAGATCCCGCTGTTGGTTATTGACCGGAGAGTCGTCTCGGTCATGTCTGCATGTCTCCCGAACCCGTAGGGTCAACACACTTAAGGTTCGGTGACGCTAGGGTTGTAGAGATATTAGTATGCGGAAACCCAAAAGTTGTTCGGAGTCCCGGATGAGATCCCGGACGTCACGAGGAGTTCTGGAATGGTCCGGAGGTGAAGAATTATATATAGGAAGTCCAGTTTCGGCCACCGGGAAAGTTTTGGGGGTTATCGGTATTGTACCGGGACCACCGGAAGGGTCCCGGGGGTCCACCGGGTGGGGCCACCTACCCCGAAGGGCCCCATGGGCTGAAGTGGGGAGGGGAACCAGCCACTGGTGGGCTGGTGCGCCCCCCATGGGCCTCCCCTGCGCCTAGGGTTGGAAACCCTGGGGGTGGGGGGCGCCCCACTTGGCTTGGGGGGCAAGCCACCCGCTTGGCCGCCGCCCCCCCCCCCTCAGATGGGATCTCCAGGGGGCTGGCGCCCCCCAGGGCCCCTATAAATAGTGGGGGGAGGGAGGGCAGCCGCACCACAGCCCCTGGCGCCTCCCTCTCCCTCCCGTGACACATCTCCCTCCCGCTTGTGCTTGGCGAAGCCCTGCCGGGATCCCCGCTACTTCCACCACCACGCCGTCGTGCTGCTGGATCTCCATCAACCTCTCCTTCCCCCTTGCTGGATCAAGAAGGAGGAGACGTCGCTGCTCCGTACGTGTGTTGAACGCGGAGGTGCCGTCCGTTCGGCGCTCGGTCATCAGTGATTTGGATCACGACGAGTACGACTCCATCAACCCCGTTCACTTGAACGCTTCCGCTCGCGATCTACAAGGGTATGTAGATGCACTCCTTCCTTCTCGTTGCTAGTAAACTCCATAGATGGATCTTGGTGATGCGTAGAGAATTTTAAAATTCTGCAACGATCCCCAACAGCAATATGTTCATGGTTCGCTTATGGTGAGTTGCGAGAGTGACAGAAACTTAAACCCGAGTAGGTGGGGTATGATGTATGGGAGTAAAGAGGACTTGATACTTAATGATATGGTTGGGTTTCACAACCTTAATGATCTTTAGTAGTTGCGGATGCTTGCTAGAGTTCCAATCATAAGTGCATATGATCCAAGTAGAGAAAGTATGTTAGCTCATGCCTCTCCCTCATATAAAATTGCAAGAATGATTACCGGTACTTGTTATCGATTGCCTAGGGACAAATAACTTTCTTGTTGACACAAACCCTTTTACTAAACACCTAACTTTTATTATCTTGCAAAGTACTTCTAGTTTTATTCATGCAAAGTAGTTCTAGCATCACACCTACAAAATAGTTTCATACTTGTTTCCGGTAAAGCAAACGTCAAGTGTGCGTAGAGTTGTATCGGTTGTCGATAGAACTTGAGGGAATATTTGTTCTGCCTTTAGCTCCTCATTGGGTTCGACACTTTTATTTATTGAAAAAGGCTACAAACGATCCCCTATACTTGTGGGTTATCAATACGCAAGCAATTCGGCGGGAGCTTTTGAGCACCCGAAACCCCACGTGGCCGGGAGGGACGCCGTCTGGATGCGCGGCGGCTATGAGCCGCCCTAGGTTGGTTCAACCATCCCTAAAGCCTCGAGGATTGCTGCCCTTCAACACGAAGAACGAGAGAGATGTAAAGCTAGGGTAAAAAGTAGATGTGTTTGCGATTGTGTGTTGTTGTTCAATCAACCGTCACCTCTTGTCTATATAAGAGGCGGAAGGACTTCCCGTACAAAAAAAGGATTGCCTTGTCATCCAAAATCATCAAAACCTAACAGAACATGGACTATTCATGACCTCCCGCCTGGATGTCCGGCTGAAGGCCCGCATGATCTGGGCAAGCCCAGTTTTCTAACAATAGTTCACTAATCGGGCTGTAATTTTTGCATACAAACTGAGATTAAGATGATTTTTATATCAAAATCAACCGTTCCGAAGAGGCGCACAACTTTGCTGCCGAACACTTTTTGATCCGAGGCCAACTTGAGGGGGTTTCGGGCTATCTTCTAAAGTTTGCAGCAGAAAAAAATTGTCCGCATGTCCGGACATTCCCCAGATCGTCCGGCCTCCACCCTGATCATCCGGGTCTACTCCCAGATTCATCCGGCTTCGTCCTTAAGCTTCTATTGTTTGGGTCGATCGTTTGGCCTCCGGCCGGATGATCCGGCAAAACACTTCTGTAGCGCATGGTTTTGGCTGTAAAATTCACATACGACCTTGGATGGGGACGATTTTTATATCAAAATTGTTCGTTTCAACGAGACGAAAAACTTTCATGTTGAAACGTTTTTCATTCGAGGCCATCTTAATTATGCTTTTGTCCATGCAAAAATCTGGTGTCAACAGCTTGCACGCCTCTGGTTGTTACATGCAAGTCACTCGTTGTAGCTGAATTGCGAGTAGGCACAGATTCCTAGTCCTCCAGAAAATTTGCAATGAAACAAGACGTGCTCATGGGACTCTGAAATTGCTCATCACGTATAGCACGCAACTGAGCCCACCATATTGCCCACATCGTTACGAAGACCCGCGTGAGGCCTACCGAGGCATCTCGACTACCCAGAACATCCAAAACTTAGCATCCTCACTACGGTTCGAGATGATCACATCAGTAAGCTCCTCGTCCATGAGAGCCCACACACACCTCGCCATCCGACAGTAAAATAGGGAATGACGCCATTAGTCCAAGTCGGAGTGGCAAATAGCGCAAGCTGCTATTTAAGAAATCTTTCTATGCTTCTGAATATCACCAGTGGGGAGAGATGTTTGAGCGAGGCGCCAAGCAAACACTTTGATCTTTGATGGTACGTTCAAACTCCACAACTTCGTCCAAGCTTTCCGGTCATCTTCCACATGAGAGTGGTCCGGAATATGCTCCAACCGGCGTTTCCTATTTGACGCTTGCGAGCGTCGAGGTGCCGTGCTTCCGCTGAAGCGCCGAGAGAGCACTGCAAAACGGGCCGACCCAATGCCAGCGTCAAAGCAGGCAAAATGGTTTTGGGAACCTTCTAGAAGGATCCCTCAACCGATTTGTTTTCTGTTTTTTTCCTTTTTGCCGGTTTTCCTTTTTCTTTTCTTTTTCTCTTTTGTTGTGTTTTTTTCTGCTTCTGCTTCTGCTTCTATTTCTTTTCTTTTTCCCTTTCCTTTTATTTATCCTTTTTCGTTTTTATTTTATCCTTTGTTTTCAAAAACGTTTTCATTTTTTTTCACGATTTCAAAAATTGTTCACAGTTTCAAATTTTGTTCACTTTTTAAAAATTTGTTCACAATTCAAAAAATTGTTCATCGTATATCACAAAATTATTCAAAATGTATTTACATTTTGTTTAGCGTTTATCACAAAAATGTTCAATGTGTAGTTAAAATTGTTCAGCGTATATTACACAAAATGTTCAATTTATATTTAAAAGTTGCTCATCGTATATTACAAAAAAGTTCAATGTGTTTTAAATATTGTTCAGTGTATCACAAAAATGTTCAGCGTGTAGTTAAAAGTTGTTCAGCGTATATTACAAAAAGTTCAATATATAACTAAAAATTGTTTATCCTGCATAAAAGAATCTGTAAATGTTTGAAATTTCATAATTGTATTATGTTTCAATAATTTTTCACGTTTTAATATTTTGTTCTAGTTTTGAAATATGTTCAAGAAAACATTATTCATTTTTAAGGAAGATTAAAAAACGGATCTGCCGATAGGGCGTGTTTGGTTGCAGTTTGCAACAGTAGTTGCATTGCATGTCCATCTCCAGCCATCCTGGTTGATGAAATGCAGCCTCATATGCATCAGATGCAACCTGTTTGGTTGCCTGCATCGCATGGAGAGGCACTTACCCCCTGTTGTTTGGTTGCCGTTTTTGTGCTTAGGGTGTGAGCAGATGCAAACTTCAGCTGTTTGGTTGCAAACAGCGTTTGTGTTCTGCTCACCCCATTCAAATGTGGTGGCCTTACCACCACATGATCAGCACAACAGCAACAGCACAACAGCAGGCAGCCAAATGAAATCAAACACAGCAAAGAAGGAAATGACAGCAAACTACTTAACTACATAGCATAAGTCTAGATTAACAGCAGGGGCATCCTCCTTCCCTGCTCCATGCCAGGGTGCTCCTCCTGGCCAAAATATGAACAAGTTCCCAGCACAAGTCTCGCCACACACCATAAAAGTTCTCTACTAACACCTTACTTAACTTAACTACATAGCCTGCTCGATGTTACCAACGCAATTGTGCCTGCTGCAACGAAACCTGCACATGACCGAGGAGTCGTGGTTGTAGATCTGAACCTTCAGTCCGAGTCCTGAGATGTGCATAATGACGAGGTCGCCGGGGACGATCCGATGGCGGCGGCAGAAGTAGTTCCAGCCCCGGCCAAGCACCATGTGCCCCTCAAAGTTCTGGACCTGCACCCAGAACACGCACCGCTTGTTCGTCGACAGCCTGACCACGCGCGGGAGCCGCTTGATGACCAGCCAGGTGTTCATCACCTCCACGAACTTGCGAGGGACGACGAGCATGGCGAGGTCCTCGTTGCCCTTGATCTGCTGGTAGAAGCGCATCGGCTCCCTGGCCCCCTCCTCATGGCCCTGCCTCAGAGATTGTCCCCTTGAACGAGGCAGGCTCATGAAGGCGATCCTGCCAGGCAGGTCCACCGTCCTGAGCCACCTGTTCGTGGGGATGAAATCCTCGGCGCGCTCTGCTCCGGCCACCACCTGAGCTCCTCCTCCCGCCACATCCCAGTCAGTCTTCAATATCTTGTCAGGTAAGATGACAAGGATTAGTGCACAAACTCTTTGCAAAATGGCATTAATCAGAGACATTTGCCCAAGAGCAAATGCCACTGATCAGTGCACAAACTCTTTGAGCAAATGCCACTTGCTGTTAGGCAAATGGCACTGATCAGTGGACTTGACCAATAGCAAGTGCCATTGATAAGTGACATTTTGCCCAACAGCAAGTGCCATTGATAAGTGGCATTTGCCTATGGGCAAGTCCACTGATCAGTGGCATCTGCTTTGCTGCAACTGGCAGTCATCACTGCACTATCCTAACCATGGAAACATCTAAAAATAGTAACAGCAAGTGCCAATAGCACCCATGTGCAGCCATGCAGATTTGGCACCATCCTAAAATGGTCCTACTACATGCACGTATAATATTCAACACAAACCCTAGCTTGAACATGTATGTTAGCAACATGAAACATGAACATGATCCTAGCTTGAACATGAACATGCCATCAGTCAACATGGACATGTCGTCAGTATAACATTTATCAGTCAACATGAACATGATTCTAGCATTAACACAGCTACTAGCATGAACACAGATCATAGAACACACTAGGAGTAGCACAAGAAAAATTATCCTACCACACACACTGTACAAAACAAGAACAGAACAGTCCGATTGGATTCGATTGGGATCGCATCCAATCAGATCTGCTAGAATTATATCTAATCCTATCGAATCCACTAACTACTAGCACATGCTTAAGAAATAAACCCCTAATCTACATCTACGAGCAAGCATTGAGGGGGTTTGGCTCACCGGAGCACGCGCAGCCGCGGCGAACCGAGGCCGGGGTAAAAAACCCGGCAGGAAGGAGAGAAGTGGCGGAGCAGAGGAGTAGCCGGCCCTGGCGACGGCCTGCGGCATCGGCCCCGTGCTCAAAGCCACGCCGGAGGTCTAGGAGGACGGCCCGCCAACAGGAGAAAACCCTTGGACGGGGGTCAAGAAAACCCCCGTGGCCAATGGGGTCCCAAGAAGGGGCGGCTCCGTGGACGGCGCCGACGCCGAGCCCAGGACCACGAGGTCCGGAATCGGCGGCGGAGCAGGAGCGGCCGGCACCGCATTGGCCGGCGCTCATGGTGGCCGACATCAGATGGGGGACGACGCTCGCAGCGCCGACGCCAGGTCGCGGCCCGAGTTCTGGAGCCCTGCCAGCCAGCGCTCCTGGATGCTGGCGATGCACTGGTCGACGGGGGTCAAAGGGCGGCGCGGTGGTGGGCGAGGCGGAGCCATCGAAGGAGAGGAGAGGGAGCGACGGTGAGGGAGAGAGGGAGCGATAGGAACAGTGTGCCTGGGCGGTGACAGGAGAATATGGGGCGAGTTATGAGCGTCCCCTCCGTCTCCCGCGCTGCCCGAGGCGTGCAACTGCCCCGCACGCGTGGCCGTGCCCAGCCAGGCTCGCGAGGGCCAGGTTGCGGGCTGCTTTAAGGTCCGTGCGGGCCTCAAACCGCATGCAGCCCAGGCAACCAAACGGGCGGCGCACATCCCACGCGGGCCTGATTAAGCTGCATGCGGGGCAACCAAACACGCCCATAGCACTTCAAGGGTGGCGCCGTTATTTAAGACATGCCCAGTCTATGCAGTGGTTAGCAAAGCTGTTATCCAGAGTGAGGTACAGGTTTCGACTCCATGCTACGCTGGAAATTTTTCCGTTTTTATTACGTTCCCTCGACTCCTAGGAATGGGCCGGTCCGTTTGCGCGATACTTCAGCGAAACCTCCTCTGTTTGACGCTAACGAGCGTCGATCAGGAGCTCTCGCTCCAACCAGTCTGTCCGCTGTTTTTTGGTTGGCCAATTAGGAGCATGATTGGGCCGGCTAGTAGCGAGCATGATTCTGGGCTGTAGAGCGAGCCCGGCCCAATCACCGGATAGTAGCGTATTCCTCTTGGATGCTCTCATGTGTTTAGGTCAGCCCTTCCTAAAAAAAAAAAGTGTTTAGGTCAGCCTCACCACGCCTGCGCCGCCGCCGTCGCTCCCCTGCTTCACCAAAAGCGGAGCGAATCGGGGTCCATCATCGCCGGAGAGGGAGCAAGTGCCGTGGCTAGGTTATTCTTCCAGTCTCATCACCCCTACTAGCCGCCGTAATCAGGGTCCATCGTCGCCAGCGAGGGAGCAAGTGCGCACGTCGACATGTACGGCAAGCGTCTGCGAACCATCGGAGACGATCATGTTACTCGCGTTACAGAGGCGGAGTCCATGGAGCAGGACATACGTGTCCTGCTTGGTCAGATCCATGGTTTCTACAAGAAGGCGCTCAATCGGCTGCCGGTGAAGGGGATTCGCTCGTTGGCACCGCGCCTTCTCAAGGCCGGCCTTTGCATCGGCTTCCTCGACCCAATCTCCAACATCATCCTCAACACAATCTCCTACTGTCCTTCGCCGTTGCCCACCCACGAGGAGGGTGTACTGGCGAGGAAGACGATCTTGTCCAAGATCATCACCGACACTGACGACCCCAGAGTCTTTGAATTACCGCTGGACGCGCACACGGCCCACAGCATGACGGTCGCGCGGCGGTCTCTGGAAGGTCTCGTGAGCTTCCTCATCTACTACTACCGCTACCTCGCGGAGGCAGAAGCCCTGCGCTACCTGCGCCTGGCCGGGGCGGACCTCCTCCTTGCCGTGTGGCTTATTGATCAAGATCGTAACAAGCCCTCAGTGTCCGTCTCTGACCTGCTTGACAGGAAGCCTCCGTTCGATATCTCCTCCCCTACCACCAAAATAGCCCTGCGCTGTGCAGCCGCCTCCGCGAGGCACCCCGAACCAGCCATTCTGGTGAGTGCGTCACTGTTGCTGGCATCTTCGCTGGGTAATGTATCTGAGTATCTACATCAGCATCCCCGCCTCTCCATTAGAATGGTAAGGTGCCTCCGCCAGTGGCTCAGTCTTCAACACTGTCGAGATATGCCCCCCATGGACATATGGCGTCCCATGTATCTTGCCACTTTACGTCTTGCTGTTGGGAAGAGGAAGGAGAAGAAGGAGGAGAAGACGTCTGGATATACAGTCTTTGAAGCTGTTGCTTCTCGACAAGATCCATGAGCTTTACCTAGATGCTCTTTCCAAGCTACCTGGAGATGGCTTGTGCAAGCGTCTCGCCTGCAGCCTCCTCAAGGCTGGCTATTGCTATGGCCCAATGGATCCTGTCTCAAACATCATCCTCAACACTGTCTGGTATGGCTCTACATTCTCTACACACCATGAGTTTGAGCTTAGCTTTGAGGTGGACATGATATGCACCAATGCCCTGATGCGCATAGAGTGCTGCTCTCTCTATGGCCTCGTTGCCTTCATGCGCACTCTCTTCAGCGCTCTAACAGATCATGATGCCATATGGTACCTGCTCATAAGCAATGCTGACATCCGTTCTGCCATTAAAATGGCAGAAGTGGATGGCCATTCTGTGTGCTATGACAATGACCCTTATAGGGAAGCAGCGCGTGCTTCATGGCATCCTGACACTGATGCTCTGGTAAAATTCTTTTCGTCATCCATAATCACAGAATCCACTGAGTCATGTGTGCCGACTCTTGCACTCACGGATGGTGGAATTGAGCGGCTCGCCATGTTGATTTCACCCAATCCTTCACCTACCAAGTCAAGCTCAGAGACCTTATCAGAAAACCAGAAAATGTTCATTCGGGCGGTTCAAAAGAAATTTAAGGCTGACCATTCTTTGTCAGGAAAGTCACTGCTGCATTGTTCAACTATAGTCAGCAAACAGGGGTTTGTGCCTTTTTTTGTTATACTATATTTTATTGCTTTCTACAATATTTCCTGCCATTTTTGCTTAAATGTCCTTTATTGATCTTGCCCCCCCTTGTGCCTTGCTGTGTATAGGTGCAATATGAACTTCAGGTGATATGCACTGTGAATCCTGTTGTGGTTGAAGGTACAAGTGTTGCCCTTTTTAAGAAAAATGGCAAATATGAGTATTCTCATATCAACTTTTGGGCAACGCCCAAGGGATCAAACTTCTCTGCCCCTGGTCCAGTACTATTTTTTGCCCAATGTAGCAATGGTGATAAAGATGAGGATGAAAGACCATCCATGTGCGTCCCTGTATCGAGTTCCTGGATATCTGATGGTATACTCTCTTAGCTCTCTTGTCCACACAGTTGGTATCTCATGGTATTTTCCTGCATGGTCTTTGAGTAGTCAATATGAATTGTTTGCCATGCATATGACTACCTGTGCTTCTTTTTCACCTGCAATAGCCTTCCCCTAGCAATTATGATTCCCAAGGATTCATTATTTTTACTAATGCGAATCCTAAGGATTCCACTATGTGGGAAGAATCTTGAACAAACGAGTGCCTCACTACTCTTATTTACAATTCTTCTCATTTATTTTGAACTATAGTTTCCTTTATGCTATGAGTTTCCTTCGATGCATTTGTGTTCACTAGACTTGTCTCGAATAATACTCTTCACATGCACATTTCAGCATTATGTACCTCCAACTCCAAGTAGTCTAAAGTTTTCATGGTACATTTTAAACACAACAATTATCTTTACCATGCACAACTCTCTTATGTTTTAAAGCTTGAAAGCTAAATCTTGAAGGTTTCAACTCACAAATTTAAGATTTGAAAGTATTATGCATCTGACCATCTGTAAAAGCACTTGTGCTGCTATGTTTTCCCAGTATGTTTGAACGATCTAAGCCTGTGTATTGCCAAATAACTAAGGAGCTGCTAAATAAATAAATAAACAGCTAAATTTGACTAATCTAATCCAATTGATGGGACTTAATTGAGCCTATGCTTAATTCTTTTCCAAACACTCCTAATGTATTGCCTTTGCTGAGTTCTTTTCCAAATGCTGGCTTATTTCTTAACTTGAGACATGTGGTTTCCTTCCTTCATAGAACTTAAACGTGCTTTGTTCACCTCAAACAAAATATTGAAAATAAAATAAATATGCTTTGCATACTAGCCCTTGTCACCTCTAACCACCCCTCCCCCTGTCTCGTTCCATGTGTCCTAGCCTTCAGGTATGTTTTCATCACAGGCATGCCATGTACTGCATGTGTGCTGCCTCGCTGCCAGCCAGTTCCTCTGTTGCCCTGCGATCTGCTCCTGATAGGTTTCTGACCTTAGTGTGGCCATTTTAGGGGTAAGATTTTTCTGTCATCTCTTCTTGTTGAAAAGGGGAAAAGACATACAGGCCAAAGCCTAGGGCAATGAAGAGGTGGAAAAACAGAATCTTTTGACATGTGCTGCTTGAAAACATGACAGTGAATATCAAGTGGTTTGTTATGACACAAACGACTGACAGAAGAGTATGCGTGCTCCCTCGGTCTTATATTTTCCTTTCTTTCTCCTTAATAGTTAGTGATGCACACTGGTTTGTTTATTGCTCCATCTATGAGTTTCACTTGTTATCTTGCAATCCGTTTGTTTACTCAATTAGTATATTTTTCTGTCAGCACAGGCTATTCATTAAAAATTCGTTCAGGGTAGTCTGAAATTTGGCAGCAGGGCAACCCTTGCTGTCGATTCACACATGGGATTCTGTTAAATACTCCTACAAATATGCAACGATACGCCTGTAGAAAAGTGACACCCAGCATACTTTTTCCTGGCTTTGCCTCCGTATTTGTAATACTTGGTCAGTGTATTTTATGGTACTCCCACCGTCCTTCAACCGGTTGAAATTTCTCTCGCTTAAGCCGCGTGCTACGGATGACACGTGTCCTACCAACCTGCTCGGCCTTATCTCCTCGTATCCAGCGAGAACCACTCGCATTAGATCGATCCCTTTTCGTCCCCGCACATCTCGCCATGGATTTGCTGGTCAAGCCCTATCCGCCATGACATGCTTCCTCAAGCTCCAACCCCTGCAGCCCAAGTTCCACACGCCGGCATCCCGCGCGCAACCATTGTGATGCTGCAACCCCGCGGGGCGACGCTCGGCGCACTCCTGGGACGGAACACGCAGGGGGAGGCGGCTGCTCATCGGTGTTGCCGGCGATGTGATGCGGCGCTCGTCGCCCCGCCCGTGTGGGAACGCAGCAACTCGACCATGGTCGCCGGTGCTGCCACGCATTAACTCATCCATGCCGCCGTGCTGCGATGCAACCTCGTTGGCTCATTGGCAATGTGATGCAATATCGCCGGCTCGCTGATGCTGCATGTCGCCAGCGGCGGAGCTGCAATGGAGCGCTTGTCGGCGGCTTCCTGTGCTCCCGATGCAGCACGCTCGCGGGCGGTTCCCTGTGTTGCATCGCAGCGCTCGCCCGCGACCTCGGAGTTGCCGTGCAGTGCTCAGTGCTCCATTGGAACACCGACGGAGCTGCAATGGAGCTTCGTTGGCGGCTCCCGTGCTCCGATGCATCGATCGCCGACGCTCCCGGTGCTGCATCGCAACACTCGTCAGCAGCTGGATGAAGCGTTTGGTGCTGCTATGGATTATTAACTGATTAAGTAATCAAATTATTGTATCAATTCTTTACTTTAATGGATCATTTTGCATTAATCATTTTGCCAAACGTTATTCTTTAATCTTTTTCTTTAGTTTTGTTTCACTCGTGTAAGAAACTCTTGTATTGTAAGTTGTAAGAAAGAGTCATTATACCAACTCAGAATTTCTACTAAAAATAACGAATGGTTAAAAAAGTGCTATACATAAGAAAATTAGACTTTCTTCCATGGAACTATTCACGACATATCACACATTTTCCATTTCCTTTTACTTTTACTATAGTCTATTCTTAATATTATTATTTTTCCTTCCATTGGATTCTTTGGTCAAGAATTGCCTTAGATTTTTTTTTATTTTGACCTGATTGAAATTAAGTGGATGCAATGAAAAAAGAAATTGAATTAGACTACTTAACTATTTCAATCTACTAATCTATTCTATGTAGATTCAAAGATAATATAATAGAAAGAATCTATATTGTCCTAGAAAGACCTATACAAGAGGCCCATACAGTATAACTGGGTGGGTGCAAAGGCATCAACCCCTTTTCACCACTAAGCTATGCCTTAGTCTGCTGAATTTATACAACTTAGGGTCCGTTTGGATGTAAAATATTTTGGGCGTGTCTAAAACTCATCTAGATGTGAGATAACTATATCACATCTAAGTTGATTTTTGTAGCACTTGTTTTTTTGACAATGTAAGACTTTATTTCTCAGATAATCGTGAGGTCGTTTACAATAAGATGAGAAATAAAGTCTAGGATAGCCTCTTCCCAAATCTGAGAGGATCTATTAGACAAAGATGCTTTAGCTATACAATTAGCTAACTTCTCGAGGGCATTTAGTTACTTCATACTGAGCAAAATCTAAGCCCATCTCCTTACACTCCAAAAGAGTTTCCGAATCCTGCCCAAGGAAAGCTTCAAGGTTAAGAGCTTCAACTGCGTTAGAGCTGTCAGACTCAATGTGTAAGCTGTTGCATCCAATTTTGGCTGCTTGGTAAAAACCATTACGAATAGCTATTAGCTCTGCCGCATCCACTGACACCACATGTGGTATAAACCAAGCAGCCACAACAATAAACTCGCCATGCTGATCTCGTGCTACTACTCCTGTACCTGCAGTCACTTTCTCCACGCTGAAGGATGCATCAACATTAATTTTGACCACTCCTCTCTTTGGCTTGTGCCGCATATGATCACGTTTTACCACTGGCTGGTTTGGTGTTAGTGAGCGGATGAAATTTGTCGCTAGAGCTTTTATTAATACTATAGTTTGGTTCGGCGGCCGGACTGTCTTCCCCTTGACCATTTGCCGTCTCTGCCACCAGATATACCAGCTCCCGACAACAATCAACTCTGCCATAGATAGATTACTTACAGTATCATGCTGATCCATGAGGGAAGACATAGTGAAAGATCCTGATCGGTCCTCTAGCACCGCTTTCTGAATTTCTTCTTTTAGCCCCAGCTCACTCCAGATATGCATCGCTCTTTCACAGGTAAACAAGCAATGTTGTGCATCTTCAAACCTATATGACATATCGGACATTGCCTCATGACCGGTGATGATGACATGTACCTAGGGTAAGGTCCTAGGCCTGACCTACATGCCCTACCCAAGGACACTACGCAAGAGGCCAAGACCTACAAAGATAGAAAGAGGATACCGACTGGAATCATCACAGAGGGCAACTCACTCTACAGAAGATCTACTCGGATATCCCACTTCCACTCGATCATCTTTATTCACTCAGAATACAAGATTTCACTCGAAGGACAGAAGACCTAGCGTCACCCCAGGATGGCAACGGTCGGACATTCACTCTGTCGCCATAAAGATCATTAAACACGGGCGTTACCAATAATGTTCGTACCTTTATTCTCATTGAACCCTTGCGTAACTAAGGACTGCGAGGGGTCGGTGTACTCTATATAAGCCACCCCTCCCCTCTTGCACAAGGGTTCACACTCCCTGTAACTCAACACTCCAATCAACACAAAGCCTCCGTGACACCAAGACATAGGGCTGTTACCTCCTCCGAGAGGGGCCCGAACTCGTAAATCCGAGTGTACAATCTCGCCGTAGCTAGGCTCTGCCCTCTTCTACGTATCCCCTACCTCTACTGTCAGATTCGTTCCCACGACAGTTGGCGCCCACCATGGGGCAGGAGTCTAAGCGACTTCCGGCGAGGTTGCGATCTTCGATCTCCTTCGACATGGTTTCCGACGGTGGATTGTCTTTGGGCCGCGAGATCCGTCTCGGCGTGCTCACCTTCATCGTCGATGATTCGTCCTGGATCCAGGAAGCCCCCCTCAACGTCGAGGCACTCCCTATTCGCGAGGCGGCGCACTTCCGTGCGAGTGCCCGCGGTGTCCTCTTGCGGCAGTCGTCGACTCAGTATCGGTCGGCTCCCGCGCCGTCTCCCCTCCCCGCTGCTTGCCGCCGTAAGCGATCTGGTCGCTCGTGGCTCCAGCGGTGGGTGAAGCACGCGGTGGCTCGTCAGTCTTCCACTCCCCAGATCGCGACAATCGAGCTCGACGAGTCCCTGTACGGCTTGTTCGATCTGTCGACTGGCCACTCAGATATGCTTTCTGAGTGTGAAAGCAATGATCCCGCCACAAAAGTCCTCATGGTCGGCTCCCAATGCAGCCCACCGGGGTTCCCCATGGCGGGGGCGATGGTCCGTCGCACGACAACGGCGAGTACAACCCGCAAGCCGTCACTACAGAACAGAGAGAGGAACTGCAACGCAGGAACGAGCAAACTCTCCAGACCCCCATCATTGGGAGACCGCCGAGGCTCAAGCTTTGGAGGCTGCGCGTGTAGCCACTCTGGCTGAACGTGCGCGCCTGGAGGATCTCCAGAAGTCACTCGACGACCGCACTTGCAGGCCACCTCCAAATCCCAGTCGACGACAATGGCAATTGTTTCTGACTGGATCTCGAGATGGGTGTCACGTATATCGCACTCCAATTCAGAATGTTGCAGCAGCTGCACGTATTGCAGATTCGATCCAACCATCATGTTCCGAGGCTGGAAGAGGTCTAGAGCAGATTCGAACGCTGCTCAGAGCGACAGGGGAGCAGAATTCGACTATTTCTCAGTAGCGCAATAGTATTCACAGCAGGCCCGTCAGAGCGGACACGGTCCAATCTGCCCATAGCCCAAGATCGTCTCCGAGGGGTGAAGATCATGGTTATCGCCAGGACCAGTACCTGGATGCCACAGGCAGTTTGATCCACGACATCACCGTGACGACCACTGTCGAGTGCCCAGCCCCCTCCGAGGGGTGGTTCATACGCACCCCGGCGGTATGATGACAGGCGCCTGTACGGTGACGAGTGGAGGATTCTAGTCGACCCCCAAGAGCCTGAGTTTGATGCAAGATCAGCCCTCGTGCAGGGCCTGGTTGACAGAGGCAGGGCTCACCGAGAGGGTATGGACAGGGATCACCCGAGTGGAAGCAGAGCGTTTGTTTCTCGGCCTGAGTGTTTCAGTAGGGCCATTCGAGCTGCTGAGATTCCTCCCAACTTTAGATTGGCTAGTGGGGTGAGTAAGTTCACTAGCGAATCGAAGCCAGATACGTGGTTAGAAGATTATCGAGTGGATGTGCAGATCGGTGGAGACAATGACGAAGTGGCCATGAAGCACCTACCCTTGATGCTTGAAGGCTCGGCAAGGGCGTGGCTGAACCTGTTGGCTCCCGCCATCATATACTATTGGGAAGACTTGGCCCGAGTGTTTATCAAAACATTTGAAGGCACTTGCAAGCGACCCGCTGGGCTGACTGAGTTACAACACTGCGTTCAGAAGCCAAATGAAACTTTGAGAGATTACATTCAGCGTTGGACCACGCTTCACCATGTGGTGGAGAACGTTTCGGAGCACCAAGCAATTTGCGCCTTCAAAGAAGGTGTCCGGTACACGGAGCTCATTTTGAAATTTGGTCGCTCCAGAGCCATGTCTCTGAACCGAATGATGGAGATAGCCACTCGGTACACGAATGGCGAAGAAGAGACCGACTCCGTAGTGGAAAAGGAAAGGTTGTAGACCCTGACACCGGAGGAGGGAATCCCAGTCGAAAGCAGAAGCGCAAAGCTGAAGCCTCTGGTCAAGCTGAAGCCGCAGTAGTAGCTCCCCAAGGCCAAAGAACAGTGGGTTCCTAAGAAGAGAGATCAGTTTGGCCAAGATGTCTTGGATCTACCATGTGCCATCCACACGAAGAAAGACGAGGAGGGTAACCTGATTATACCCAAGCATACCACACGATAGTGCAGACTCCTTATTCAACAATTCTGTGAAGGTTAGCCAAGTGAAAAGGGCTCCGACAAGGATGAGGATGAAGAAAAGGCAGAAGATTACCCAATGGTCAATGCTACTCTGGTGATTTTTGCTGGCATTGAGAGCAAAAGTGGACTGAAAGTCATCAACCGAGAGGTGAACATGGTTGCTCCGGCAACTACAACGTACCTCAAATGGTCAAAGACTCCCATTACCTTTGACCATTTGGATCACCCAGCTCACGTTGCTACCCCCGTGCAACAGGCTTTGGTAGTGGATCCAATTGTCGGAGGCACTCGGTTGCGCGAAGTTCTCATGGACGGCGGTAGAGGTCATATGCGTTCTCAGAATTTTTTCAAAAGAACAAGTTTGAGGAATTTGACCAGGAATGTCTTGAGGAATTTCACTAAGCGGTCTTTGACTTAGGTTCCAGAGCTGTATATATTGAAAATCCACACAACTGAGGAATCTTGAGGAAAAACGTTGCTTAGAGAAACAAATCAAGAACAAATGCAACTGTGGTGTTTAAGAGTGTGGAAGTTGAAGAATAAACACCTTTTGAAGATTTTGTGGAAATCATCAGAATCAACAAGGGCAGTAAAAATAAATTTTATTTACCCTTGACGAAGAACACGACGAACTGGGAGTTGTATATGGGAAGTTCGTCTGTTTAGATCTTCCACACCCTAACTTGGTGGAGGAAGACAGCTACGGCGGCGGCGGAGTGAAGATTTCCGCGACCGGCACGAGTACGACAGCGACGAGGTCGAGGCAGTGAAGCTCTTCCTCACCGGCGACGATGGAAGTAGCGGCGGCGCTAGGTCTGAGAGCTCGAGCGGGGTAAATGAGGTCTGAGGAGGGTGAGGGGTATTTATAACCGAGGTAAAAAAAACTGCTGGTCCGAGGAAAATGGACGAACGTGCCCCTGACTCTTCTCATCCTAGCGACATGTGTCACCCACGTACAGTGAGGTGGAGATCGTGTGAGATCGTGGGTGAATAGGATAATCATATCGTGGGATGTGGAAGGGTTTGAGCGGCAAAAGCCAAAAATTCAGATAAGAATATTTTAAAGTTTCGTTCGCAAATTCTTCAGCTGACAAGGACACAGTGAAGATTTTGAACGAGTTTCAAATAGAACGCACATGAAGAATTTGTGAACAGACTGGGTTGAGTTTAGCATAGAGGGGGACGGGTCCGATCACATTCACTTAGCAGAAAAGTCAACTTGAAGAAATAGCAATAAGTGAATGCTGTAGAGGACTGAAAACTCAAATATATATATAGACAATGAAGAACAAGGTCGGAAAGAGTGAAGACATTGCAAAGTTGAACAACTGAGGAATTTCAAAAACTGAAGAAAAACTCAAATTGAAGAATTTCAACTTTTGTTGGTGACGTGACCCACCGTATAAGAATGATGATTTCAGATGTCGCGTACAATTGTCGTAGGGCTCTGAGAATCAAATTCTTCGTTAATTTCTTCACACTTAGAGGGTTAGTCTTCATTGATTGAAGAAAAATGTTACTTCGTGTGTTGCACATCTAAGTCATCAATTTTGCATAAGTGTTAAGATGTGTGTCCTTTTCAAAGGACAGTCGAAGATTCTAAGATACTTAGCTCACACCGCAACTTGCTAAATCTCTTCTCATCCAAGGGCTTTGTGAATATATCGGCTAGCTGTTCTTCTGTCTTCACATGCTCGATAGAGATGTCGCCCTTCAACACATGATCTCGAAGAAAATGATAACGAATCTGGATGTGCTTTGTCTTCGAGTGCTCAACTGGGTTATGAGCAATCTTGATGGCTGATACGCCTCCAACGTATCTACTTTTCCAAACACTTTTGCCCTTGTTTTGGACTCTAACTTGCATGATTTGAATGGAACTAACCCGGACTAACGCTGTTTTCAGCAGAAATGCCATGGTGTTATTTTTGTGCAGAAATAGAAGTTCTCGGAATGACCTGAAAATCCACGTAGACACGTTTTGGAATTAATGAAAAATACTGGCGAAAGAATCAGCATTAGGGGGCCCACACCCTGTCCACGAGGGTGCAAGGCGCGCCCCCCTGGGCCCCCCTGGGACTCCACCGTCCTCAATCCCAACTCCATATATTCACTTTCGGGGGGGAAAATCAGAGAGAAGGATTCATCGTGTTTTACGATACTGAGCCGCTGCCAAGCCCTAATCTTCCTCGGGAGGGCTAATCTGGAGTCCGTTTGGGGCTCCGGAGAGGGGAATCCATCGTCGTCATCATCATCAACCATCCTCCATCACCAATTTCATGATGCTCACCGCCGTGCGTGAGTAATCCCATCGTAGGCTTGCTGGACGGTGATGGGTTGGATGAGATTTACCATGTAATCGAGTTAGTTTTGTTAGGGTTTGATCCCTAGTATCCATTATGTTCTAAGATTGATGTTGCTATGACTTTGCTATGCTTAATGCTTGTCACTAGGGCCCGAGTGCCATGATTTCAGATTTGAACCTATTATGTTTTCATGAATATATGTGAGTTCTTGATCCTATCTTGCAAGTCAATAGTCACCTACTATGTGTTATGATCCGGCAACCCTGAAGTGACAATAATCGGGACCACTCCCGGTGATGACCGTAGTTTGAGGAGTTCATGTATTCATTAAGTGTTAATGCTTTGGTCCGGTACTCTATTAAAAGGAGGCCTTAATATCCCTTAGTTTCCAATAGGACCCCGCTGCCACGGGAGGGTAGGACAAAAGATGTCAAGCAAGTTCTTTTCCATAAGCACGTATGACTATATTCGGAATACATGCCTACATTACATTCATGAACTGGAGCTAGTTCTGTGTCACCCTATGTTATAACTGTTGCATGAGGAATCGCATTCGACATAATTATCCATCATTGATCCATTGCTTACGTGCTTTTCACATATTGATCTTTGCTTAGTTACTTTTCCGTTGCCACTGTTACGATTGCTATAAAAACTGCTACTGTTACTTTTGCCACCGTTATCGTTACTCCCATACTACGTTGCTACTAAATACTTTGTTGCAGATATTAAGTCTTTCAGGTGTGGTTGAATTGACAACTCAACTGCTAATACTTGAGAATATTCTTTGGCTCCCCTTGTGTCAAATCAATAAATTTGGGTTGAATACGCTACCCTCGAAAACTGTTGCGATCCCCTATACTTGTGGGTTATCAAGACTATTTTCTGGCGCCGTTGACAGGGAGCATAACTCTATTCTTTGAGTCACTTGGGATTTATATCTGTTGATCACTATGAGGAACTTGAAAGATGAAAGAACCAGGATTTTTCCCTCAACTACGAGGGGAGGTAAGGAACTGCCATCTAGCTCTACACTTGATTCACCTTCTGTTATGAGTAAATTTGCGACACCTACACCTGTTATTGATTCCGATTTGTCGCATGTTATTGATGATGCCACTTCTGCTATGCATGATGCTTATGATGAAACTACTTCTATGCTTGATAATACTGTGCCATTAGGTGAATTTCTTGATAAACAACTTGCTAGGGTTAGAGAGAATGAAATTATTGAAACAGATAATATTGATGAAGTGATGATGAAGATTCTCCCCCTAGATGTGAATTGCCTGATGTGCCTGAGGGTTAATTATGTTATGGATGAAGAAACTGCTAGAGACCTTTTTGCTTGCAAAGATAGATATGATCTTAATAAACTATTAGCTAAGCTGAAAGAAAAGTCTTTGAATGCTAGAATGAAATATGACCCTGCTTTTGCTACTTCACCTATCTGTATTTCTAATAAGGGTTATGATTTCTCTGTCGATCCTGAGTTAGTTACTTTGGTTGAATCTGATCCTTTTTATGGCTATGAATCTCAAACTGTTGTGGCACATCTTACTAAATTGAATGATATAGCCACCCTATTCACTCATGAGGAAAAAATTCGTTACTACTATATCCTTAAGTTATTTCCGTTCTCATTAAAGGGTGATGCTAAAACATGGTTTAATCCTCTTGCTCCTGGTTGTGTGCATAGTCCCCAGGATATGATTTATTACTTCTCTCCTAAATATTTCCCCACTCATAAGTAACAAGCTGCATTAAGGGAAAGATATAATTTTGTGCAAATTGAAGAAGAGAGTCTCCACTGATACGTCTCCAACGTATCTATAATTTTTGATTGTTCCATGCTATTATATTATCTGTTTTGGATGTTTATGGGCTTTATTAAACACTTTTATATTATTTTTGGGACTAACCTATTAATCTAGAGCCCAGTGCCAGTTTCTGTTTTTTTGCCTATTTCAGTGTTTCGTAGAAAAGGAATATCAGACGGAGTCCAAATGGAATGAAACCTTCGGGAGAGTTATTTTTGAAACAGAAGCAATCCAGGAGACTTGGAGTGCACGTCAGGGAATCAATGAGGAGAGCACAAGGCAGGGGGCACGCCTACCCCCTGGGCGTGCCCTCCACCCTCGTGGGCCCCTCGTGGCTCCTCTGACTGACTTCTTTCGCCTATATATATATATCCATATACCCTAAAAACATCAGGGAATAGGATAGATCGGGAGTTCCGCCGCCACAAGCCTCTGTAGCCACCAAAACCAATCGGGACCCTGTTCCGGCACCCTGCCGGAGGGGGGAACCCTCACCGGTGGCCATCTTCATCATCCCGGCGCTCTCCATGACGAGGAGGGAGTAGTTCACCCTCGGGGTTGAGGGTATGTACCAGTAGCTATGCGTTTGATCTCTCTCTCTCTCTCGTATTCTTGAGGTGGTACGATCTTGATGTATCGCGAGCTTTGCTATTATAGTTGGATCTTATGATGTTTCTCCCCTCTACTCTCTTGTGATGGATTGAGTTTTCCCTTTGAACTTATCTTATCGGATTGAGTCTTTAAGGATTTGAGAACACTTGATGTATTGCGTGGGATGCCCGTGGTGACAATGGGGTATTCTACTCATTCACTTGATGTATGTTTTTGTGATCAACTTGCGGGTTCCGCCCATGAACCTATGCATAGGGGTTGGCACATGTTTTCGTCTTGACTCTCCGGTAGAAACTTTGGGGCACTCTTTGAAGTTCTTTGTGTTTGTTGAATAGATGAATATGAGATTGTGTGATGCATATCGTATAACCATGCCCACGGATACTCGAGGTGACATTGGAGTATCTAGGTGACATTAGGGTTTTGGTTGATTTGTATCTTAAGGTGTTATTCTAGTACGAACTCTATGATAGATCGAACGGAAAGAATAGCTTCGTGTTATTTTACTACGGACTCTTGAATAGATCGATCAGAAAGGATAACTTTGAGGTGGTTTCGTACCCTACCATAATCTCTTCGTTTGTTCTCCTCTATTAGTGACTTTAAAGTGACTCTTTGTTGCATGTTGAGGGATAGTTATATGATCCAATTATGTTATTATTGTTGAGAGAACTTGCACTAGTGAAAGTATGAACCCTAGGCCTTGTTTCCTAGCATTGCAATACCATTTACGCTCACTTTTATTACTTGTTACCTTGCTGTTTTTATATTTTCAGATTACAAAAACCTATATCTACCATCCATACTGCACTTGTATCACCATCTCTTCGCCGAACTAGTGCACCTATACAATTTACCATTGTATTGGGTGTGTTGGGGACACAAGAGACTCTTTGTTATTTGGTTGCAGGGTTGTTTGAGAGAGACCATCTTCATCCTACGCCTCCCACGGATTGATAAACCTTAGGTCATCCACTTGAGGGAAATTTGCTACTGTCCTACAAACCTCTGCACTTGGAGGCCCAACAACGTCTACAAGAAGAAGGTTGTGTAGTAGACATCAAGGTTTTTTCTGGCGCCGTTGCCGGGGAGGTTAGTGCTTGAAGGTATATCTTTAGATCTTGCAATCGAATCTTTTAGTTTCTTGTTTTATTACTAGTTTAGTTTATAAAAGAAAACTACCAAAAAATGGAATTGAGTTTGCCTCATACGCTTCATCTTTTTAATATCTTTCGTGAGAATGATGGAAAGGAAAATTGTGCTCAAGTGCTAGAAGAAGAAGTCTATAGAATGTTTTGCACTAAATCTTTGAATGATGAGCATGATTGCAATGTTATTACTATGAACTCTTTGAATATCCATAGTACTAATGATGATTGCACTAGTTATGATGAAAATATCTCTTATAAGCATGTCAATTTTTGTGGA
This sequence comes from Triticum aestivum, assembly GCF_018294505.1. Classification (NCBI taxonomy): domain Eukaryota; kingdom Viridiplantae; phylum Streptophyta; class Magnoliopsida; order Poales; family Poaceae; genus Triticum; species Triticum aestivum. Next base: position 364,819,617 of record NC_057802.1, on the reverse strand, counting down.
GTGCATAGAGTTTGCAAGTACATACCAAATAGGGAAAATAGATTTTGCAAGAGGCATAAGTATTTGGAAACTAAATGGTTGCAAGAAAGGCTAAATGTTAGTGCTGAAAATTTAAAATATCTTACCCATACTTGTGAACTTTGCAATGAACATGGTCATTTAAATATCAAATGCAAATTGTTTCATGATCGAATCGTGTCCAAAAATTGTGATGACTTGATTTCCCTTGCACATCATAATGAACTTAGTTTGCTTTTGGGTTATGAAGAAATGAAACGTCAAACTAAGCTTATTCCAGAATATAACCTCGAGAAATTCCTCGATATTGATCTAGAAGAAACTTATATGTATTGTGAGGTGAATTGTATTGAAAATCCTTATATTGCCAATTACATAAAGAAAACAAAACAAATAGAGGATGAAGAGAATACTAATGAAAGGGAAGAGGCTTCCCAATATCCTCCTATTGTTTCTTATGATGAATTAGGTAACGAGGAGGAGCCTTCTATCCAACCAATCTCATCAATAAGGAGCTCTAAAGAGAGGGTTAAACCCACACATGAGGTGAAAAAGAAAAAGAAAAGACGGAGAAGCAAAGGTAGAAAGGTATCCCTCCCAAATGATGTTGCTCCTATTACTCATTGTGATGATGATAATTGCTATACTATTGGTGCTATCCATACTATTAACGATGAGAGTGATTATGCTTATGATATGAAAAGGCCCAAGATTGGGGATACTATGTTTGATGAGAATGACATGTTTGAGAATATATTTGCTGAAATTAATGTTGGCCCAAGCTTGGGGATGCTATGTTTAATGAAGATGATATTTTTAGCCTCCCAAGTTTTGATGAGCAAATTTATTATGACAATAGCATGCCTCCTATTTATGATGATTATAGCGATGAAACTTATGCTATAAAGAGTAGTGATGATTATATTTATAAAACTTGATATGATTATGATTACCCTTTTTCTGAACACTACTCTTTTAACGTGGAAACAATTTATAGTATTTAAGTTTCTTATGATACTCCCACTATTCCGAATGAGAAGAATTTTTCTTATGTGGAGAGTAATAAAAATTCTATGCTTGTAGATCATAAAAAGAATGCTTTATGTGATTGTTATTGTCGGGGATATACCCCGCGGTATGACCCGGCCGGGAGTATGACCCGGCCGGACTTGACGCTTCATCGTAACCCGCCGGAAGATTGGCAACTCATGAGCCTGGTGATTTAATGATGGCCACGACGGCGGGTCAGACGGATGACAAGGGCCCAAGGCCCAGTAGGCCGGGACGTGTTATTATGGGCCGGCTTAAGACGGAAGGCATGAGGAATATTTCCTTTACGAGGAAGCAAGACCCGTACTTGTATCCGACTTGTAATAGAAAATAAGTTAGTTCTAATCCTACTAGGACTCTACATGTAAAGCCGCCTCTCCAACTTATATAAGGAGGGGCAGGGCACCCCAAAGAGGGAACAAGAAACAATCTATAGGGCTAGACACCGAGAGCCGGTTCCCGGCGACTCTCTCGTGATCATAATGAGACCTAGCCTCAAACAGCATGTAGGGTTGTTACCGGATGATGTTTCCCGGGGCCCGAAGCTGTCTAAATCCTCGTCTTGTATTGCGTCTCTCAATTCCGCTCAACCCCTCTCAAGCTACTACATAGATGCGTTGGCCACGCGATTAAGTCCTGACACTAAGGACATCCGCCGTGACAATTCCACGACAGTTGGTGCCCACCGTGGGGCTTGCGCACGGTGGTGATGAGTTCTTGAAGGGATCTCTCCAGGGATCGAGAAGCTCGTGCTTGGCCGCATGAAGGAGAGTCGGCACCGAATAATCACGCAGGATAGCCCAGCATAAGTCAACCTCGGGCAGAGCCGGCAAATTTGCCGTTTTATGATCTGGTATATACGGGATTGAGAATATTAGGATTGCGTGCGTCGCCACAGGCGTCGCTGGGTGATCCGTCGAATTTGATTTTCCGCTGTTGTGCGGCCACGCGTGAGCAGAAGAAACATCCAGGTCGATTTCGGATATGCTGCCCTACGAGGAAGCCAAGTCGCAAGTTTGAGCCGATCGATATCCGTTGAATGCACCGCAAAGTCTGCAAACGACCGGGACCTGTCCAAATCCACTGACGTGTACTTTCTACCGGCTCAAGTCCTGAGACGACAGCGACGTAACAATCATTAGGGGATTCTTGCCTGAAGGAGCCCGAGACGGTCTGCTACCCACGGCAAATAGTATATTACAATACTAATACAACAGATCCGCGTGTACTGGGGCAGCCGTGCCTGATGCAGGCTAGTATGGGCAGCTGGGTAAAGCGACGAGGGAGCCACCAAAAGTCAGCACTAGTATGGGCATCCATCCAAAGAAGAATTGAGGATTAGTACTACAAGCACCGTCATCATTTGGGAAAAATGTACTAGTACATGCACAGTTTCCAAAAACCAGTCTTTATGTTTCCCAATGGAGCCACGCAAGGAAAAATACATCCATCATTTTCAATATTCAGCGGTGGAAGAACTCATCTTCACCTGAGTCGCCTCAGCCGTAGGCCGTCTGCGAGTCGACTGCGAGCCGCCGAACCTGGTATACACAGTTAAACCGCCTTTGCTGGCTGTACCATTGCGCCGCGGGATGCCTCTGCCTTTGAGAGATAAAGAAGATATTACGAGAAACGAGACTGCAAGTTTATAATTGCTGGAATATGGCGTTTACCCAACAGAACATCAGGCGATATCTTTCCTCTGTATTTTATGAGCATATTAATTCGTCCGAGAACAATTACTCTGCCCTGTAATATTTTTACACAGGACAATTTTTTATGCCATTATACTGCAGATACGGAGTGCATGCACTAGCATTCGTCCATTACACGCTGCTCGACACACATGCGTGCAAGCCGCCGTTCCTGCGGTCTAGTCCGCATCAACTCGTCAGGATCATGCGAATTGCCTGATAAAGCGCGCACAGGCCGCCGTCTACATCAACATATGGCCGACTCGCTCGTCCGTGCCGGTTTACAACGCCGCGGCCGACTCGCCCGTCCGCACCACCTTACAACGTCACGGATGACTCGCCCGTCCGCCTTCACCGCCGGTTCACATGTCCGCGCTAGCTTACAACGCCGTGGCCGACTTGCTGTCCGCGCCGGCTTACAAACGTCGCGGCCGACTCACCCGTCCGCACCGGTTTACCACGCCGCGGCCGGTTCACCCGTGAGCGACTTCAACTTCACCTAGCGATCATCAATTTCATGGCGGATTATTTCCGGCCTGGCACATCAGGTGATATCCATCTAAAATGTATTTTATTGGTACATATTATTTTTTGTCAAAGAGCAGTTTATCTTTGTGTTGATCTGCAATATTGTTGATGCAGGACAATTGCTCACTACATCAAAACGATGTGGTTAACTCGCCCATCCGCACCGGCTTACAACGCCACGGCCGGCTCATCTGTCTGTGCCGCCTCTGATGCAACGGTCGTCTTTACCATCCATTTCTCGCGGCCTGGTCTATATCAACATACCGGGCCGCACCCGTCTGCGTGAGCTGATTATTGAGTATGAGCAAGTCACGGCTTGGGAAGCCCGGTTTTTTTTCTTCCAACAAAATTGGAGGCAAATTATCATGTATTATCAGCCGCCGTCTGCACTGGATGGTTCAAATGGGCAGGCGCACAAGTCGCCGCCACTACAGTTTGGTTAACTTCAAACAGCCAGTTGGAAGGGACCATTGGCCGAGTTGCTGACACGGCTCATACAAGATCATTTATAACCCGCCACAGTCACCTCAACCTTCTGTGGATTCACATCGCGCTATCAACACCAATGACATACACCTTATGCTATAGTCAATATGGAGGATCTCAAAGCCAACTCCTCGAGTCGTCTTGAGACTCGGGGGCTACAATGATATGACTCGGCAGCATTGGTCGGTTTCAATGCATTCAAGAATTCCGGGTCATTGGAGGGAGAAATAATTCGGTCCCGGAGGCTACCGCCATATTGGTGAAAAAGTTTAAAGGCCGTCAGAAAATTTCCGGCTTAAAAAGAAGGATTCCGGTTTAGATCCGGCTCAAGAGACTTGACATCTCCCACAAAGCACTGAAGCTCTTAAATATCCGGTTTAAAATCCGGTTCAAGGGAAATTTATCTGCCACAAAGTTTTGAAGCTCTCAAATCCGGTTCAAAATCCGGTTCAAGGTAAATTTGTTTATCACAAAGCTTTGAAACTCTCAATTCCGGTTCAAAAAGAATTTATCTCTCGCAAAAGTTCGAGTTCTCAGGAAAAATTAAAGGGACCAAAAAGAGTTTGTTACAAAGCACAACCCAAACATAGGTACCCTGCTTTGATGACTATTGGGAGCTGATCGTATTCGAATTTAGCTTAACCCTTTTGGTGTGACCCTGATCGTATTCGAATCAGAGTCGTTAAATATTCTCATGATCACTAGGGGGCTTCCTGTTCAAACATAGGTCGTATTCGAACCAAAGAGAACATAGCTATCGGTACCCTCTTGATCGGCACACTGCCGAGCTCACTAGGGGGCTTCTTGATCGTATTCGAATCATAGCTCAACCCCTTTTGGGAACCGACGTGGATCGTATTTGAATCAGCGTCGTTAAGCAACTCTCAAGGTCATTTGGGGGCTTCCTGTTCAAACATAGGTCGTATTCGAACCAAAGAGAACATAGCTGTCGGTACCCTCTTGATCGGCAACGCCAAAGCCACTGGGGGCTATATGATCGTATTCGAATCTTAGCTTAACCCCTTTGGGACGGTTTTCTGATCGTATTCGAATCAGAAGCCTCAAATTTTTTGAAGTCTCTTTTTGCAAACAATTTTTTGGATTTTATTTGAAGTTCTTTTGATCATATCTGAAGCATATATGTGGCTTCGATTAACCCAGCTTGACTTTGGATGATAAGTCGCCATCATATGACAATCATAAACATTTGGAAGTCTTGATTTCTAAAGATTGGGTTATCACCCTTACTGCACAGGTCATGTAAACCGGTAGTACAAATTCAATATCACAATGGTTATATGTGAGATATTATGACCCGCCCTGCGGTAAACCGTCAAGGGATTTTGTGATCTACTTGTGTGCAGGATAAGACTACATTTGGGTGGTTACCCGTCCTGGCTTTTGACGTTAAGTCGCCAGGGCATATGTTGTTTAATCTCTGTGCAGGATTTACAGAGCTATGACTTACATAAATGATTAAGTTCAAGCCCATCATCAAAGATTGAAATTGGCATCTCAAAAGGGTTATCAATTCTTGATTTTCTCAAAGGCTATAAGCCGCCGGGTTATAGCCGTTCCGGCTTACAATGGAGGCGTATTAAATTGCCATCGGCCAAGAGCCGCCGGGTATTTAAACTCCGGATTTACTTATCAACATATGAGGTATTCAAAGTCGCTTTGGCGCACTGGCTATTATTTTATCAATGGATATGATTTATTCTACAATGAAAAAGAATAGTCCCGAGTCGCTGCAGGCTTACAACCCGGCACTTGGGGGCTACATTATTTAAATTGAGATCACATCAAAATATGCAAGTCCCATGTCACTGCCAGCATGCACCATGGCACTTGGGGGCTAATGTAAAGACATTTTTTGCTCAACTTATTGAAGACCCGACTCATCACATTGTAATGAGCCGGCCCTTGGGGGCTACCAATTGCTCCTGTCGAAAATTCAAGGTACACAAGCTTTAATCCATTATATTGAAAGATCCACTGCTCAGTTGGTAGAGTACAAAGCTCTTAACCTTGTGGACGTGGGTTCAAGCCCCATGGTGGAGATTACATCATATGATGTTATTATCAATGAATCATATACAAAGTCCGAGCTCAGTAATATCTTACTAAGCCGGCCCTTGGGGGCTACACGTTGTTGCTCAAGTTTACATGGTTATATCTACAAAGTCCCTGCTCATTATTGCATAATGACCCGGCCCTTGGGGGCTACACTGGTTGAAGTTTTTATGAGCATAAGGCAATTACAAGTCCCAGGTTGCTGTAAGCATGACAACCCGGCACTTGGGGGCTACAAGTGATATGCATATAAGGGAGAAAAAGTCTTCAAATTCTCAGTTTGGAGTAGACCAGCTTAAACCGGTGTCTGCAACAATCATGACCTGGCATCATTTATTTATAACCCGACAATTTTGGCAATCATAAATTGGCAAGATCTTCATCTTTAAGCCGGCTGAATATCAGTTGAATATTCAAGACCAATATTTTTGTTAAGTCAGAGCATTGAAGGCCGACTCAAATGGATTATTTCTTATAATATTTCTCTACAAGAGCCAATGTCAGCAAATTGGTTATGAAGCTGGCCTATTGACCCGAATTTTTTAGAAGAAGTGCCTGGATTTTTTGCATTGGCAAGGTTTGGACATATCTGTTAAAAGAGATTTTCTATAAGATCTTGAGTATGCATCCAGGAGGAAATGACAAGGACTCAAAGATGATCAGGTGCCGGTTCAGGAAAATATTTAACCCGGAGCATAACCTATCAAGTTTGTTCTTGTGTTTATTTTACAGGATCAGTTTAACATGGATAAATCCAAATTAAACTGGGGGCTAATGTCGGGGATATACACCGCGGTATGACCCGGCCGGGAGTATGACTCGGTCGGGAGTATGACCCGGCCGGGAGTATGACCCGGCCGGACTTGACGCTTCATCGTAACCCGCCGGAAGATTGGCAACTCATGAGCCTGGCGACTTAATGATGGCCACGACGGCGGGTCAGACGGATGACAAGGGCCCAAGGCCCAGTAGGCCGGGACGTGTTATTATGGGCCGGCTTAAGACGGAAGGCATGAGGAATATTTCCTTTACGAGGAAGCAAGACCCGTACTTGTATCCGACTTGTAATAGAAAATAAGTTAGTTCTAATCCTACTAGGACTCTACATGTAAAGCCGCCTCTCCAACTTATATAAGGAGGGGCAGGGCACCCCAAAGAGGGAACAAGAAACAATCTATAGGGCTAGACACAGAGAGCCAGTTCCCGACGACTCTCTCGTGATCATAATGAGACCTAGCCTCAAACAGCATGTAGGGTTGTTACCGGATGATGTTTCCCGGGGCCCGAAGCTGTCAAAATCCTCGTCTTGTATTGTGTCTCTCGATTCCGCTCAACCCCTCTCAAGCTACTACATAGATGCGTTGGCCACGCGATTAAGTCCTGACACTAAGGACATCTGCCGTGACAATTCCACGACAGTTATATTGTTGAATTCATTCATGATGCTACAGAAAATTATTATGCGGGAGGAATATATGCTTGTAGGAATTGCAATAATATCAAGTTTCCTCTCTATGTGCTTAAAGTTTTGAAGTTATGCTTGTTTTGCCTTCCTATGCTAGTTGATTATTGTTCCCATAAATTGTTTGCTCACAAAATCCCTATGCATAGGAAGTGGGTTAGACTTAAATGTGCTAGTCATATTCTTCATGATGCTCTTTTTATGTTTCAATTCTTATGTGAGCATCATTGAAATCATCATGCCTAGCTAGGGGCGTTAAACGTTAGCGCTTCTTGGGAGGCAACCCAATTTTATTTTAGTTTCTTGCTTTTTGGTTCTGTTTAGTAATAAATAATCTATCTAGCCTCTGGTTAGATGTGGTTTTATGTTTTAGTTAGTGTTTGTGCCAAGTTAAACCTATAGGATCTTCTTGGATAATAGTTATTTGATCTTGCTGGAAATTCCAGAAACTTTATGTTAACGAAAACAATTGTTAAAAATTACCAGAACGTGATATAATATTGATTCCAATTGCAGCAGATCAATAAACAAATTATTTATGTCTTCCTATTTTGGCAGAATTTTTAGAGTTCCAGAAGTTTGCGTTAGTTACAGATTACTACAGACTGTTCTGTTTTTGACAGATTCTGTTTTTAGTGTGTTGTTTGCTTATTTTGATGAATCTATGGCTAGTTAAAGAGTTTATAAACCATAGATAAGTTGGAATACAGTAAGTTTAACACCAATATAAATAAAGAATGAGTTCATTACAGTACTATGAAGTGGTGTTTTGTTTTCTTTCGCTAACGGAGCTTACGAGTTTCTGTTAAGTTTTGTGTTGTGAAGTTTTCAAGTTTTGGGTAAAGATTCGATGGACTACGGAATAAGGAGTGGCAAGAGCCTAAGATTGGGGATGCCCAAGGAACCCCAAGGTAAATCCAAGGACACCAAAAAGCCAAAGCTTGGGGATGCCCCGGAAGGCATCCCCTCTTTCGTCCTCATCCATCGGTAAATTTACTTGGAGCTATATTTTTATTCACCACATGATATGTGTTTTGCTTGGAGCGTCATGTCATTTTATTTTGTTTTGCTTTCTGTTTGATTAAAATACCAAGATCTGAAATTCTTAAATGTTAGAGAGTCTTCACATAGTTGCATAATTATTCGACTACTCAGTGATCTTCACTTATATCTTTCGGAGTAGTTTGTCGTTTGCTCTAGTGCTTCACTTATATCTTTTAGAGCACGACTGTAGTTTTATTTTGAAGAAATATATGAACTCTCATGCTTCACTTATATTATTTTGAGAGTCTTTAGAACAGCATGTTAATTTGCTTGGGTTATAAAATTTAGTCCTAATATGATGGGCATCCAAGAGGGATATAATACAAACTTTCATATAAAGTGCATTGAATACTATGTAAAGTTTGATTGCTTATGATTGTTTTGAGATATGAGGATGGTAATATTAGAGTCATGCTAGTTGAGTAGTTGTGAATTTGAGAAATACCTGTGTTAAAGTTTGTGATTCCCGTAGCATGCACGTATGGTGAACCGTTATGTGATGAAGTCGGAGCATGATTTATTATTGATTGTCTTCCTTATGAGTGGCGGTCGGGGACGAGCGATGGTATTTTCCTACCAATCTATCCCCCTAGGAGCATGCGTGTAGTACTTTGTTTCGATAACTAATAGATTTTTGCAATAAGTATGTGAGTTCTTTATGACTAATGTTGAGTCCATGGATTATACGCACTCTCACCCTTCCACCATTGCTAGCCTCTCTAAATACCGCGCACCTTTCGCCGGTATCATACACCCACCATATATCTTCCTCAAAACAGCCACCATACCTTCCTATTATGGCATTCCCATAGCCATTCCGAGATATATTGCCATGCAACTTTCCACCATTCCGTTTATTATGACACGTTCCATCATTGTCATATTGCTTTGCATGATCATGTAGTTGACATTGTATTTGTGGCAAAGCCACCGTTCATAATTCTTTCATACATGTCACTCATGAGTCATTGCACATCCCGGTACACCGCGGGAGGCATTCATATAGAGTCATATTTTGTTCTAAGAATCGAGTTGTAATTCTTGAGTTGTAAGTAAATAAAAGTGTGATGATCATCATTATTAGAGCATTGTCCCAGTGAGGAAAGGATGATGGAGACTATGATTCCCCCACAAGTCGGGATGAGACCCCGGACTAAAAAAAGGGCCATAAAAAAAGATAAAAGGCCAAATAAAAAAATGAGAGAAAAAGAGAGAAGGGACAATGCTACTATCCTTTTACCACACTTGGGCTTCAAAGTAGCACCATAATCTTCATGATAGAGAGTCTCCTATGTTGAAATTTTCATATACTAGTGGGAATTTTCATTATAGAACTCGGCTTGTATATTCCAATGATGGGCTTCCTCAAAATGCCCTAGGTCTTCGTGAGCAAGCGAGTTGGATGCACACCCACTTAGTTTGTTTTTGAGCTTTCATACACTTATAGCTCTAGTGCATCCGTTGCATGGCAATCCCTACTCACTCACATTGATATCTATTAATGGGCATCTCCATAGCCCGTTGATACGCTTAGTTGATGTGAGACTATCTTCTCCTTTTTGTCTTCTCCACAACCACCATTCTATTCCACCTATAGTGCTATGTCCATGGCTCATGCTCATGTATTGCGTGAAGATTGAAAAAGTTTGAGAACATCAAAAGTATGAAACAATTGCTTGGCTTGTCATCGGGGTTGTGCATGATTTAAATATTTTGTGTGATGAAGATAGAGCATAGCCAGACTATATGATTTTGTAGGGATAGCTTGCTTTGGCCATGTTATTTTGAGAAGACATGATTGCTTTGTTAGTATCCTTGAAGTATTATTATTTTTATGTCAAAATTAAACTTTTGTCTTGAATCTTTCAGATCTGAACATTCATACCACAATTAAGAGAATTACATTGAAAATTATGCCAAGTAGCATTCCACATCAAAAATTCTGTTTTTATCATTTACCTACTCGAGGACGAGCAGGAATTAAGCTTGGGGATGCTGATACGTCTCCAACGTATCTATAATTTTTGATTGTTCCATGCTATTATATTATCTGTTTTGGATGTTTATGGGCTTTATTAAACACTTTTATATTAGTTTTGGGACTAACCTATTAATCTAGAGCCCAGTGCCAGTTTCTGTTTTTTTGCCTATTTCAGTGTTCCGCAAAAAAGGAATATCAAACGGAGTCCAAACGGAATGAAACCTTCGGGAGAGTTATTTTTGGAACGGAGGCAATCCAGGAGACTTGGAGTGCATGTCAGGGAATCAACGAGGAGAGCACGAGGCAGGGGGGGCGCCTACCCCCTGGGTGCGCCCTCCACCCTCATGGGCCCCTCGTGGCTCCCCTGGCCGACTTCTTTCGCCTATATATATCCATATACCCTAAAAACATCAGGGAACAGGATAGATCGGGAGTTCCACCGCCGCAAGCCTCTGTAGCCACCAAAAACCAATCGGGACCCTGTTCCGGCACCCTGCCGGACGGGGGAACCCTCACCGGTGGCCATCTTCATCATCCCGACGCTCTCCATGACGAGGAGGGAGTAGTTTACCCTCGGGGCTGAGGGTATGTACCAGTAGCTATGTGTTTGATCTCTCTCTCTCTCTCTCTCTCTCGTGTTCTTGAGGTGGTACGATCTTGATGTATCGCGAGCTTTGCTATTATAGTTGGATATTATGATGTTTCTCCCCCTCTACTCTCTTGTGATGGATTGAGTTTTCCCATTGAAGTGATCTTATCGGATTGAGTCAAGGATTTGAGAACACTTGATGTATGTCTTGCGTGGGATGCCCGTGGTGACAATGGGGTATTCTATTGATTCACTTGATGTATGTTTTGGTGATCCACTTGCGGGTTCCGCCCATGAACCTATGCATAGGGGTTGGCACACGTTTTCGTCTTGACTCTCCGGTAGAAACTTTGGGGCACTCTTTGAAGTTCTTTGTGTTGGTAGAATAGATGAATCTGAGATTGTGTGATGCATATCGTATAACCATGCCCACGGATACTCGAGGTGACATTGGAGTATCTAGGTGACATTAGGGTTTTGGTTGATTTGTATCTTAAGGTATTATTAGAGTACGAACTCTATGATAGATCGAACGGAAATAATAGCTTCGTGTTATTTTACTATGGATTCTTGAATAGATCGATCAGAAAGGACAACTTTGAGGTGGTTTCGTACACTACCATAATCTCTTCGTTTGTTCTCCGCTATTAGTGACTTTGGAGTGACTCTTTGTTGCATGTCGAGGGATAGTTATATGATCCAATTATGTTATTATTGTTGAGAGAACTTGCACTAGTGAAAGTATGAATCCTAGGCCTTGTTTCCTAGCATTGCAATACCGTTTACGCTCACTTTTATTACTTGTTACCTTGCTGTTTTTATATTTTCAGATTACAAAAACCTATATCTACCATCCATATTGCACTTGTATCACCATCTCTTCGCCGAACTAGTGCACCTATACAATTTACCATTGTATTGGGTGTGTTGGGGACACAAGAGACTCTTTGTTATTTGGTTGCAGGGTTGTTTGAGAGAGACCATCTTCATCCTACGCCTCCCACGGATTGATAAACCTTAGGTCATCCACTTGAGGGAAATTTTCTACTGTCCAACAAACCTCTGCACTTGGAGGCCCAACAACGTATACAAGAAGAAGGTTTTGTAGTAGACATCACCCACAAGCTTGGGGGAGGCTTCTCCGATTACTTAATGCTTTGCCTGATCATCCTCTCAAGAAAAAGAAACACTTGATATCTTTTATAATGGACTAACCGATGCTTCCAGAGACCACCTGCATAGTTGTGCTGGTTGTGTTTTCAGGGAAAGAACTGTTGAGCAAGCTGAATTGCTATTAAATAAGGGCCAATTCCATTTCCCCCCTAACTTTGTCCCGACCTCATCTTTACCCCTAAATAAAAACAGTGCTCAACTTTGCCCCTCTTCCGTTAGGTGCGCTTATAGAAATGCCCTTCCGTACATTTTCCGTCCAGTCAAAGGCCTTTGACCGTTAGATTTTTCTACACGTGCACTTAACGGTCAAAGGCCTTTGACTGGACGGAAAATGTACGGAAGGGTATTTCTATAAGCGCACTTAACGGAAGAAGGGTAAAGTTGAGCACTGTTTTTATTTAGGGGTAAAGATGAGGTCGAGACAAAGTTAGGGGGAAAAATGTAAATCTCCCTAAGTAATATATTGAGTAATGATAATGATTGGACACTTTCTGAACCAACTCCTAGGCCAACTCCGAAGAAAAGGGGTATTCTATTTTTCAGTCCTGAAGATATGCAAGAGGCAAAGAAATCTATGAAAGAAAAGGGTATTAAAGCTGAAGATGTTAAGAATTTACCACCTATTGAAGAAATACATGGTCTTAATAACCCGACACAGGTAGTAAAGGTAAATTCTCTCTATAGATTTGATGAAGGTGATATTCCTAGTAATAAGTCTGCTAGCCAATGCTTGGATGAGTTTGGTAATTTTATTGTTAAACAAGAAAACTTCAATGCTTATGTTGGTAGACAATTGAAACGTAATGCTTCTATGGTTGAACACTTGAGTGATTTTATGTCTAGAGTTAAAGGTGACCATAAACTTATTAGTAAACATGATTCTATGGTTGCCACTCAGGTAGAACAAGTGTTTAAAGCACAAGATGATTTGCTCAATGAATTAAATAATAAGAAAAATGATAATGCTATTAGAGTTATGACTAGAGGGGGTAGAATGACTCAGGAACCTTTGTATCCTGAGGGCCACCCTAAGAGAGTTGAGCAAGATTCTCAGAGAACTAATGTTGATACACCTAGTCCTTCTAAGAAGAAGAAAAATAAGAATGATAGGACTTTGCATGCTTCTAGTGAACCTATTGTTGACACACTTGAGAATCCCAATGACATTTCTATTTCTGATGCTGAAATACAATCTGGTAATGAACATGAACCTATTGATAATGTTAATGATGATGTTCATATTGATGCTCAACCTAGCAATAACAATGATGTAGAGATTGAACCTGCTGTTGATCTTGATAACCCACAACCAAAGAATCAACGTTATGATAAGAGAGACTTCGTTGCTAAGAAGCACGGTAAAGAAAGAGAACCATGGGTTCAGAAACCCATGCCTTTTCCTCCTAAACCATCCAAGAAAAAGGATGATGAGGATTTTGAGCGCTTTGCTGAAATGATTAGACCTATCTTTTTGCGTATGCGTTTGACTGATATGCTTAAAATGAATCCTTATGCTAAGTATATGAAAGATATTGTTACAAATAAAAGAAAGATACTGGAAGCTGAAATTTCCACCATGCTTGCCAATTATACTTTTATAGGTGGAATACCTAAGAAACTAGGAGATCCCGGAGTACCAACTATACCATGCTCCATTAAAAGAAACTATGTTAAAACTGCTTTATGTGATCTTGGAGCTGGTGTTAGTGTTATGCCTATCTCTTTATATCGTAGACTTGATTTGAATAAGTTGACACCTACTCAAATATCTTTGCAAATGGCCGATAAATCAACTGCTATACCTATCGGTATTTGTGAGGATGTGCCTGTTGTGGTTGCAAACGTTACTGTTTTAACAGACTTTGTTATTCTTGATATTCCTGAGGACGATAGTATGTCTATTATCCTTGGTAGACCCTTTTTGAATACTGCAGGGGCTATTATTGATTGTGTTGGGAACGTAGTAATTTAAAAAAAAATCCTACGCACATGCAAGATCATGGTGATGCATAGCAACGAGAGGGGAGAGTGTCATCCACGTACCCTCGTAGACCGTAAGCGGAAGCGTTATGACAATGCGGTTGATGTAGTCGTACGTCTTCACGATCGACCGATCCTAGTACCGAACGTACGGCACCTCCGCGATCTGCACACGTTCAGCTCGGTGACGTCCCACGAACTCACGATCCAGTAGAGCTTCGAGGGAGAGTTCCGTCAGCACGATGGCATGATGACGGTGTTGATGAAGCTACCGACGCAGGGCTTCGCCTAAGCACCGCTACGATATGACCGAGGTGGATTATGGTGGAGGGGGCACCGCACACGGCTAAAAGAACAATGATCAACTTGTGTGTCTATGGGGTACCCCCTCCCCCGTATATAAAGAAGTGGAGGAGGGGGGAGGGCCGGCCCTCCTATGGCGCGCCCTAGAGGAGTCCTACTCCCACCGGGAGTAGGATCCCCCCTTCCAAGAGTAGGAGTAGGAGGGAAGGAAGGAGGAGAGAGGGGGAAGGAAAAAGGGGGGCGCTGCCCCCCCTTCGTTGTCCAATTCGGACTAGAGGGGGAGGGGGCGCGCGGCCTGCCCTGGCCGCCCCTTCCGCTCTCCACCAAGGCCCAGGAGGCCCATTACACTCCCCAAGGGGTTCCGGTAACCCCCCCGGTACTCTGGTATTCGCCCGAACTCATCCGGAACCCTTCCAAAGTCCAAAGATAGTCATCCAATATATCGATCTTTATGTCTCGACCATTTCGAGACTCCTCCTCATGTCCGTGATCATATCCGGGACTCCGAACTACCTTCGGTACGTCAAAACACATAAACTCATATTACCGATCGTCACCGAACGTTAAGCGTGCGGACCCTACGGGTTCGAGAACTATGTAGACATGACCGAGACACGTCTCCGGTCAATAACCAATAGCGGAACCTGGATGCTCATATTGGCTCCCACATATTCTACGAAGATCTTTATCGATCAAACCGCGTAACAACATACGTTGTTACCTTTGTCATCGGTATGTTACTTGCCCGAGATTCGATCGTCGTTATCTCAATACCTAGTTCAATCTCGTTACCGGCAAGTCTCTTTACTCGTTCCGTAATACATCATCCCGCAACTAACTCATTAGTTACATTTCTTGCAAGGCTTATAGTGACGTGCATTACCGAGAGGGCCCAGAGATACCTCTCCGACAATTGGAGTGACAAATCCTAATCTTGATCTATGCCAACCCAACAAGTACCATTGGAGACACCTGTAGAGCACCTTTATAATCACCCAGTTACGTTCTGACGTTTGGTAGCACACAAAGTGTTCCTCCGGTATTCAGGAGTTGCATAATCTCATAGTCATAGGAACATGTATAAGTCATGAAGAAAGCAATAGCAATATACTAAACGATCAAATGCTAAGCCAACGGAATGGGTCAAGTCAATCACATCATTCTCTAATGATGTGATCCCGTTAATCAAATGACAACTCATGTCTATGGCTAGGAAACTTAACCATCTTTGATTCAACGAGCTAGTCAAGTAGAGGCATACTAGTGACACTCTGTTTGTCTATGTATTCACACATGTACTAAGTTTCCGGTTAATACAATTCTAGCATGAATAATAAACACTTATCATGATATAAGGAAATATAAATAACAACTTTATTATTGCCTCTAGGGCATATTTCCTTCAGTCTCCCACTTGCACTAGAGTCAATAATCTAGATTACACAGTAATGATTCTAACACCCATGTGTCGGTGTCAAAACCGGTGGATCTCGGGTAGGGGGTCCCGAACTGTGCATCTAAGGTTGATGGTAACAGGAGACATGGGACACGATGTGTTACCCAGGTTCGGGCCCTCTCTATGGAGGTAATACCCTACTTCCTGCTTGATTGATCTTGATGAATATGAGTATTACAAGAGTTGATCTACCATGAGATCGTAATGTCTAAACCCTAGAAGCCTAGCCTGTATAACTATGGTAATGAGTATATGCTTTCCGGACTACTCCCTCCGGTTTATATAGACACCGGGGGGATCTAGGGTTACATAGAGTCAGTTACATAGGAAGGAATCTTCATAGTTGATCGCCAAGCTTGCCTTCCACGCCAGGGAGAATCCAAACCGGACACGGGTGTAGTCTTCGGCCTTCATGTCTTCACAACCCTTCTGTCCGGCCCATGGATAATAGGCCATACACCCGAGGACCCCTTAGTCCAGGACTCCCTCAGTAGCCCCTGAACCTGGCTTTAATGACGAGGAGTCCGGCGCGCAGATTATCTTCGGTATTGCAAGGCGGGTTCCCTTCTATCCGAACTCCAAGATAGTCTTCGGATGCGATGATAGTATCCGGACCTGTCACACACACCATACACAACCGCAGAGAGAATATAAACGCGAGTCCCATCCGCTGACAACTTTTTGTAGCACGACATTACGTCTGACCGGTCATAATTCCAAACCATTTTTGTGTTCGACGCTCCACGTCCCGAGACGCAGTTGCCATTGGCACATCTTGTCAAAGCAGAGATCGTGTCCCCTTATCGCGGGATTCTCATCAATGCGGGCATGGGTAACCCAACCGTGCCGTTTATACAGCCCTTGGGAATAGGCGAATTCTAAGGCGAGTGGGGAGGCGTTCAATATTCACTGCCTTTATAAGGGGATAAGGATTCCCTCTTCCTCTCCCACGCCTTCTCTCTATCTCCGCCCTTCCAATCTCGAGCTCCAGCACCCAAGCTCTCATCTCCTTTCCACTCGAGCTAGCACTCAACCATGTCCGGATCCGGAGGTCATGGCAAGTGGATGGTCTCCTCCGTCAAGGAGGAGGACATTACTGAGCTTCGGGCGACCGGATACTTGGCGAAGGAAATCGCCCACCGTCTGCCGGCCGAGGGACAAGTCGTCCCCACGCCGAAGCCCAACGAGAGGGTGGTATTCATCCCTCATTTCTTTCATGGACTAGGGTTCCCACTCCACCCTTTCGTCCGCGGGCTGATGTATTATTATGGGATAGATTTCCACGATCTGTCCCCGAACTCCTTCCTCAACATCTCGGCGTTTATCGTCGTGTGCGAGGCCTTCCTCCGTATCCAACCCCACTTCGGGTTGTGGCTCAAAGTTTTCAACGTGAATCCGAAGGTGGTGGATGGCCAGCACGCGGAGTGCGGAGGAGCCATGGTGAGTAAGCTGTCCAACATCTCCTGGCCGAAAGGCACTTTTGTGGACATAGTAAAGGAGTGGAAGAAACAGTGATTCTACATCATGGAACCCCGCGGCACCACCTGGGCCGTAGCTGCCGAATTCCGCTCCGGCGCTCCCATGCGACTCACCTCCTGGGTCGAGAAGAGTCCGGAATGGTGTTCGCCCGATGAGCTGATTGCGCTGCAGACGCGTGTTCAAAGCATGATAGCCAAGAACGTCAAGCTCGTCGATGTAATCCAGGTGATGCTGGTTTGCCGGATCCTCCCGTGCCAGCACAGAAGTCGCCCTCTGTGGGAGTTTAATCCGAAGAAGCATCAAACCCTGGTGAGGCTCTTCGAAACCACTTACGAAGGTGCCTGGAAGTTGCTCTTTAAGGGCAACGAGAAACCGCCGGCCACAGATTTAGACCGTGGGCACGACATTAAACACCTCGCCAGCGAGGTATGATATTTTTAACGTATCCCCTACTTGTTTGCTTCGAGGATGATGCCTGAGCTTTTATCATTGCTATTTCAGGATTGGATGGAGAGGGTGAAGCGGATCCAGTGTCTGGCTCCACTACCTAAAGAACTGGTCATCCCGCGTTTAGCAAAGATGCTGGTGCCGGCACCATATAAGGCACCGGAGAAGAAAGCTAAGAAGAAGGCCAAGGGGGCCAAAAGTGGCCCCCGTCGCAAGAGCGCTTCGGACGCGACGTCCGAAGACGAAGAAGCCCATTCCTCCATCCCTGAGGTCGATGACAAGGAAGAGGAGGAGGAGGAGGAGGAGAAGAACCCTCCCCCTAAGGGGGGAAAGAAGAAAAGGGGGGCCTCCACGAATCTGGAGGCGGGAACGCCCAAGAAGGGGAAGGGCGCCCTTGCGGTCAACACCACGTGGGACATTGACAGCAGTCCGGAGCGGCGCCTCCGCACTAAGCCTCGGGCCACGTCGTAAGTACTATGAATCACGCATACAAGTGTACCCGGCCTCTCCTTTTTATTGTTTTGACGTGGTTAATTGTGCTATTGCAGTCCGGCTCGTGACAACATCCAGCGATTCTCCTCTGGAGGTTTGTTGGATCCAGCAGAAATGGCCAGCATGTCGCCGTCGCCCGCTTATTCCCCTGAGGCAAAGGACGACACCGAAGTGTTGTCCCGGAGGACCGCTTCGAGCCGGGGAGGGGCCCAGGACGCTGTCCAGGAGGCGCCGCAAGGCAAGACCTCCGCTGCCGGACACATGGGGGAGCACATCCCCATGGAGACTGGCGAGGAGGGACGTATTCAGTTCGGCCCTCAGCCGAATACGATTCTGGGGACTGATACGGCCCCGGAATCCGGCGTGCGCCTTTCTTCCAAGTAGGGGGGTGCGTCGATTCCACCGATGGCCCCTGTCACACCAGGGGCACTGGATAACCTGATGGAGGCGCTACGAGGCGCCTCCACTGTGGACGAGCACCGTGTCCTTATGGGTACGGTGATCGAGAAGGTTTAGTCCGTCAAGCGCGAACTAAACGAGGCCTGCAGCAATCTGTTGACAGATTTTGAGGTAAGTCACGTAGAAAGAGAACACCCTGTGCTGACAGTAGCCCCTGAGACACTGTCCGGTGTTTGGAAAGAAAGGTTGGACAGAGGATCAACCCTGTGTAGGAGACTAACTTGATATCTATAAATGAGCAAGCGTCGCTGTTGGCCGCTACCTCGCATGCTGCCGAAGTTTCTGAGCTGAAGCAGAGGTTGGAGCGGGCCGAGAACGAGCTCGGTGAGGTGAAGATTCAGCTCCAGGAGAAGCAAGGTGAGTGACGACTTGTTGTGTATTCGGAAAGAATAAGCGGTGAGTATTGAACGGAGTGTCATAATATTTGTAGGGGCGGCGATCGAGGTCGAGGCCCTCAAAAATGCCCTGGCCGAAGCCGAGGGGAAGGCTGTCCAGCAGCAAGCCGCCCGTAAGAAGCTCAATGCCCGGGTCAGCGAGGTCCAGGAGGAGCTCCAGGACGCGGTGAAGAAGTGCGAAGCCTTGGAGCGCGAGGCGTCGGTTCAAGAGACCGAACTTACCAAGTCTCGCCAGAGCGCGGAGATTGCATGGAATGAGGCCCGGGATGCTTGATAAACCACAAGTATAGGGGATCGCAACAGTTTTCGAGGGTAGAGTATTCAACCCAAATTTATTGATTCGACACAAGGGGAGCCACAGAATATTCTCAAGTATTAGCAGTTGAGTTGTCAATTCAACCACACCTGGATAACTTAATATCTGCAGCAAAGTATTTAGTAGCAAAGTAGTATGGAAGTAACGGTAACGGTAGCAAAAGTAATATTTTTGGGTTTTGTAGTGATTGTAACAGTAGCAACGGAAAAGTACATAAGCGAAGAACAATATTTGAAAAGCTCGTAGGCATTGGATCGGTGATGGAGAATTATGCCGGATGCAGTTCATCATGTAATAGTCATAACATAGGGTGACACAGAACTAGCTCCAATTCATCAATGTAATGTAGGCATGTATTCCGAATATAGTCATACGTGCTTATGGAAAAGAACTTGCATGGCATCTTTTGTCCTACCCTCCCGTGGCAGCGGGGTCCTATTGAAAACTAAGGGATATTAAGGCCTCCTTTTAATAGAGTACCGGACCAAAGCATTAACACATAGTGAATACATGAACTCCTCAAACTACGGTCATCACCGGGAGTGGTCCCGATTATTGTCACTTCGGGGTTGCCGGATCATAACACATAGTAGGTGACTATAGACTTGCAAGATAGGATCAAGAACTCACATATATTCATGAAAACATAATAGGTTCAGATATGAAATCATGGCACTCGGGCCCTAGTGACAAGCATTAAGCATAGCAAAGTCATAACAACATCAATCTCAGAACATAGTGGATACTAGGGATCAAACCCTAACGAAACTAACTCAATTACATGATAAATCTCATCCAACCCATCACCGTCCAGCAAGCCTACGATGAAATTACTCATGCACGGCGGTGAGCATCATGAAATTGGTGATGGAGGATGGTTGATGATGACGATGGCGACGGATTCCCCTCTCCGGAGCCCCGAACGGACTCCAGATCAGCCCTCCCGAGAGAGATTAGGGCTTGGCGGCGGCTCTGTATCGTAAAACGTGATGAATCTTTCTCTCTTATTTTTTTCTCCCCGAACACGAATATATAGAGTTGGAGTTGAGGTCGGTGGAGCCCCAGGGGGGCCACGAGGCAGGGGGCGCGCCCAGGGGGGCAGGCGCGCCCCCCACCCTCGTGGAAAGGTTGTGGGCCCGCTGGCCTTGATTCTTTCGCCAGTATTTTTTATTATTTCCAAAAATAATCTCCGTGAAGTTTCAGTTCATTCCGAGAACTTTTGTTTCTGCACATAAATAACACCATGGCAATTCTGCTGAAAACAGCGTCAGTCCGGGTTAGTTCCATTCAAATCATGCAAGTTAGAGTCCAAAACGGGGCAAAAGTGTTTGGAAAAGTAGATACGACGGAGACGTATCAACTCCCCAAGCTTAAACCTTTGCTTGTCCTCAAGCAATTCAGTTGATAAACTGAAAGTGATAAAGAAAAACTTCTACAAACTCTTTTTGCTCTTGTGGTTGTAAATATGTAAAGCCAACATTCAAGTTTTCAGCAAAGATTATGACTAACCATATTCACAATAACATTTAGGTCTCATGTTTACTCATGTCAATGGCATAATCAACTAGCGAGCAGTAATAATAAATCTCGGATGACAACACTTTCTCAAAACAATCATGATATGATATAACAAGATAGTATCTCCCCCTCTCTCGTGGAGATCCATTCGATTTAATCTTCTTTTGCGGTGTGTTTGTTGAGACCGATGAATTGTGGGTTTATGATCAAGTTTATCTATGAACAATATTTGAATCTTCTTTGAATTCTTTTATGTATGATTGGTTATCTTTGCAAGTCTCTTCGAATTATCAGTTTGGTTTGGCCTACTAGATTGATCTTTCTTGCAATGGGAGAAGTGCTTAGCTTTGGGTTCAATCTTGCGGTGTCCTTTCCCAGTGATAGTAGGGGCAGCAAGGCACGTATTGTATTGTTGCCATCGAGGATAACAAGATGGGGTTTATATCATATTGCATGAATTTATCCCTCTACATCATGTCATCTTGCTTAAAGCGTTACTCTGTTCTTATGAACTTAATACTCTAGATGCATGCTGGATAGTGGTCGATGTGTGGAGTAATAGTAGTAGATGCAGGCAGGAGTCGGTCTACTTGTCTCGGACGTGATGCCTATATACATGATCATACCTAGATATTCTCATAACTACGCTCAATTCTGTCAATTGCTCAACAGTAATTTGTTCACCCACCGTAAATACTTATGCTCTTGAGAGAAGCCACTAGTGAAACCTATGCCCCCCGGGTCTATTTTCCATCATATTAATCTTCCAACACTTAGTTATTTTTATTGCCTTTTATTTTACTTTGCATCTTTATCATAAAAATACCAAAAATATTATCTTATCATATCTATCAGATATCACTCTCGTAAGTGACCGTGTAGGGATTGACAACCCCTTATCACGTTGGTTGCGAGGATTTATTTGTTTGTGTAGGTGCGAGGGACTCGTGTGTGGCCTCCTACTGGATTGATACCTTGGTTCTCAAAAACTGAGGGAAATACTTATGCTACTTTGCTGCATCACCCTTTCCTCTTCAAGGGAAAACCAACGCAGTGCTCAAGAGGTAGCAAGAAGGATTTCTGGCACCGTTGCCGGGGAGGTCTACGCAAAAGTCAACATACCAAGTACCCATCACAAACCCTTATCTCCCGCATTACATTATTTGCCATTTGCCTCTCATTTTCCTCTCCCCCACTTCCCCCTTGCCGTTTTATTTGCCCTCTCTTTTCCGTTCATCCTTTTGTTTGCTCGTGTTGCCATGTGCCTTCTATATGCTTGCATCTTCGCTTGCTGAAAATCTATTGATATGGATCCACTTAAAGTGTTCTACTTGGATCATCTTCGATCCTTATGCGCTCGTGCTGAAACCCCAACTAGCCTAGTTGATGGGAAATCTTTAGATGAGCATGCTCATTTTGTGCATCATCGTTTGTCTGAAAAAGGGAAGCTCTTATGGTATCATATAAATAGTTTGCTATGCTATGCTTGGAATCTTTGTGAAATTTGTGATTTTACTTGTTGCTCTAAGAACCCTAAAAAACACCTTCCCTACCTATGTGAGTTCAATGATAATGAAATCTTATCTTCTTATGCAAAGGGTGTTTATAGTTACTATGATATCGAACAAATTGAAGAATTTGTCGTTTTTAAGGGTGCTCATGAAGTTGCTTCTTTGATTGAAAAGTATGATTTTACTCTCAACAAATCTGAAAATTCCGTCATACTTAAATATTGCAATGAAAACTTTGGTCATAATGTCTATGTCCAAGAATTTATTGAAAGAATGACCGTTGCTTTGGAAGAAAATAATGATATGCATGAATCTATAGATAATGATGATTCCGATGATTTGGTTGAAATATCCCTTGATGAACATGATGCTTGCTATTCTTGTGACCATGATGCCAATATTTATGAAGACGAATTTGCTATAGTTCCTTATGGTAAAAATGAGATCGTTGCTATTGCACACATGCTTGATAGTTCCTTCAATGAAAAGCATGATTGCAATGATTTTACTATAAATTCTCTTGATGTCAATTGTGCTAATAATATGCAAAACCCTAAGCTTGGGGTTGCTAGTTTTGCTATGTCCACTATTTGTTGCAATGATCATGATTGGGGTGATTTTTCTTATAATCTTGAAAATTTATTCAATCCCCATGATGAATATGAGATTGATAATAGTGTTTGCAATAATGTTGACAGTAGGTTTGGAAGAGTGTCAACTTTAGATCCCACATATTTGGAGAATGTTCAATCTTATGGTATTTTTGATAAAAGTGGGTTTGGAGAGGTCATGACTTTAGTTAATGTTAATCCCTCTATCTTGAAAGAGTGTCAACTTTACATGCATGTGGATCGTGTTGAGAGTATGTTATGTGATAGCTATATTGTTGAATCTGCTTATGATCCTACATGTAATTATTATGAGAGAGGAAAATATGGTTGGAGAAATTTTCACGTTACTAAATTACCGCTCGTTAGGTTGAGATTGCTATTGTTTCTCACTTCTTCCTTGCATATGCTAGTATTTGCTTGTCTTGATAATTTGTTTGCCTATAAGATGCCTATGCATAGGAAGTATGTTAGACTTAGATGTGTTTTTCACATGCTATATGTTGATCTCTTTGTGCTTCAATTCTTGTCTTTCATGTGAGCATCATTAAAATTATCAATGCCTAGCTAGGGGCGTTAAACGATAGCGCTTGTTGGGAGGCAACCCAACTTTATTTTAAGTTTTTTTGTTTTTGCTGCTGTTTAGGAATAAATATTTGATCTAACCTCTGTTTAGATGTGTTTTTATGTTTTAATTAGTGTTTGTGCCAAGTTAAACCTATAGGATCTTCTTGGATGATAGTTATTTGATCTTGCTGAAAATTCCAGAAACTTTCTGTTCACGAAAATAATTGTATAAAATCACCAGAACGCGATAAAATATTGATTCCAATTGCTGCTGATCAATAAACAAATTTTCTAGGTCTTCCTATTTTGGCTGAATTTTTGGAGTTCCAGAAGTTTGCGTTAGTTACAGATTACTACAGACTGTTCTGTTTTTGACAGATTCTGTTTTTCGTGTGTTGTTTGCTTATTTTGATGAATCTATGGCTAGTAAAATAGTTTATAAACCATAGAGAAGTTGGAATAAAGTAGTTTTAACACCAATATAAATAAATAATGAGTTCATTACAGTACCTTGAAGTGGTGTTTTGCTTTCTTTCGCTAACGGAGCTCACGAGATTTTCTGTTAAGTTTTGTGTTGTGAAGTTTTCAAGTTTTGGGTGAAAGATTTGATGGATTATGGAACAAGGAGTGGCAAGAGCCTAATCTTGGGGATGCCCATGGCACCCCAAGATAATCTAAGGACACCTAAAAGCCAAAGCTTGGGGATGCCCCGGAAGGCATCCCCTCTTTCGTCTACTTCCATCGGTAACTTACTTGGAGCTATATTTTTATTCACCACATGATATGTGTTTTGCTTGGAGCGTCTTGTATCATTTGAGTCTTTGCTTTTTAGTTTACCCCAATCACCCTTTCTGTACACACCTTTTGGGAGAGACACACATGATTCGGAAATTATTAGAATACTCTATATGCTTCACTTATATCTTTTGAGTTATATAGTTTTTGCTCTAGTACTTCAATTATATCTTTTGAGCACGGTGGTAACTTTTGTTTTATAGAAACTATTATTCTCTCATACTTCACTTATATTATTTTGAGAGTCTTAAAACAGCATGGTCATTTTATTAAATAATCCTAATGTGCTAGGTATTCAAGACTAGCAAAAACTTTCTTATGAGTGTGATGAATACTAAGAGAAGTTTGATGCTTGATGATTGTTTTGAGATATGGAGGTAGTGATATTAAAGTTGTGCTAGTTGAGTAGTTGTGAATTTGAAAAATACTTGTGTTGAAGTTTGCAAGTCCCGTAGCATGCACGTATGGTAAACGTTATGTAACAAATTTGAAACATGAGGTGTTCTTTGATTGTCCTCCTTATGAGTGGCGGTCGGGGACGAGTGATGGTCTTTTCCTACCAATCTATCCCCCTAGGAGCATGCGCGTAGTGCTTGGTTTTTGATGACTTGTAGATTTTTGCAATAAGTATGTGAGTTCTTTAAGACTAATGTTGAGTCCATGGATTATACACACTCTCACCTTTCCATCATTGCTAGTCTCTTCGGTACCGTGCATTGCCCTTTCTCACATTGAGAGTTGGTGCAAACTTCGCCGGTGCATCCAAACCCCGTGATATGATACGCTCTTTCACACATAAACCTCCTTATATCTTCCTCAAAACAGCCACCATACCTACCTATTATGGCGTTTCCATAGCCATTCCGAGATATATTGCCATGCAACTTTCCACCGTTCCGTTTATCATGACATTCATCATTGTCATATTGCTTTGCATGATCATGTAGTTGACATAGTATTTGTGGCAAAGCCACCATTCATAATTCTTTCATACGTGTCACTCTTGGTTCATTTCATATCCCGGTACACCACCGGAGGCATTCATATAGAGTCATACTATGTTCTAGTATCGAGTTGTAATCGTTGAGTTGTTAATAAATAGAAGTGTGATGATCATCATTTTCTAGAGCATTGTCCCAAGTGAGGTAAAATATATATAAAAAAAGAGAGAAAGGCCATAAAAAAAGGGAAGGCCCAATAAAAAAGATAGAGAAAAAGAGAGAAGGGACAATGTTACTATCCTTTTTACCACACTTGTGCTTCAAAGTAGCACCATAATCTTCATGACAGAGAGTCTCTTGTTTTGTCACGTTCATATACTAGTGGGAACTTTTCATTATAGAACTTGGCTTGTATATTCCAACAATGGGCTTACTCAAATGCCCTAGGTCTTCGTGAGCAAGCAAGTTGGATGCACACCCACTTAGTTTCTTTTGTTGAGCTTTCATATATTTATAGCTCTAGTGCATCCGTTGCATGGCAATCCCTACTCCTTTCATTAACATCAATTGATGGGCATCTCCATAGCTCATTGATTAGCCTCGTTGATGTGAGACTTTCTCCCTTTTTGTCTTCTCCACATAACCCCCATCATTATATTCTATTCCACACATAGTGCTATATCCATGGCTCACGCTCATGTATTGCGTGAAGGTTGAAAAGGTTTGAGATTACTAAAGTATGAAACAATTGTTTGGCTTGTGATCGGGGTTGTGCAAGATGAGAGCATTCTTGTGTGACGAAAATGGAGCATGACTAAACTATATGATTTTGTAGGGATGAACTTTCTTTGGCCATGTTATTTTGAGAGGACATAATTGCTTAGTTAGTATGCTTGAAGTATTATTATTTTTATGTCAATATTGAACTTTTATCTTGAATCTTTCGGATCTGAATATTCATACACAATTAAGAAGAATTACATTGAAATTATGCCAAGTAGCACTCCACATCAAAAATTCTGTTTTTATCATTTACCTACTCGAGGACGAGCAGGAATTAAGCTTGGGGATGCTTGATACGTCTCCAACGTATCTATAATTTTTTATTGTTCCATGCTATATTATATTCTGTTTTAGACATTATTGGGATTTATTTTACACTTTTATATTATTTTTGGGACCAACCTATTAACCGGAGGCCCAACCCAGAATTGCGGTGCCTATTTCAGAGTTTTGCAGAGAAAGAATATCAAACGGAGTCCAAACGGAATGAAACCTTCGGGAACGTGATTTTTGGAACGAACGTGATCCAGAGGACTTGGACCCTACGTCAAGACATCAACCAGGAGGGCACGAGGTAGGGGGGCGCGCCTACCCCCCTGGGCGCGCCCTCCACCCTCGTGGGCCCCCTGTTGCTCCACCGACGTACTTCTTCCTCCTATATATACCTACGTACCCCCAAACTACCAGAGACGGAGCCAAAAACCTAATTCCACTGCCGCAACCTTCTGTACCCATGAGATCCCATCTTGGGGCCTGTTCCGGAGCTCCGCCGGAGGGGGCATCGATCACGGAGGGCTTCTACATCAACACCATAGCCTCTCCGATGATGTGTGAGTAGTTTACCTCAGACCTTCGGGTCCATAGTTAGATGGCTTCTTCTCTCTTTTTGGATCTCAATACAATGTTCTCCCCCTCTCTCGTGGAGATCTATTCGATGTAATCTTCTTTTGCGGTGTGTTTGTTGAGACCGATGAATTGTGGGTTTATGATCAAGTTTATCTATGAACAATATTTGAATCTTCTCTGAATTCTTTTATGTATGATTGGTTATCTTTCAAGTCTCTTCGAATTATCAGTTTGGTTTGGCCTACTAGATTGATCTTTCTTGCAATAGGAGAAGTGCTTAGCTTTGGGTTCAATCTTGCGGTGTCCTTTCCCAGTGACAGTAGGGGCAGCAAGGCACGTATTGTATTGTTGCCATCGAGGATAACAAGATGGGGTTTATATCATATTGCATGAATTTATCCCTCTACATCATGTCATCTTGCTTAAAGCGTTACTATGTTCTTATGAACTTAATACTCTAGATGCATGTTGGATAGCAGTCGATGTGTGGAGTAATAGTAGTAGATGCAGGCAGGAGTCGGTCTACTTGTCTCGGACGTGATGCCTATATACATGATCATACCTAGATATTCTCATAACTATGCTCAATTCTGTCAATTGCTCAACAGTAATTTGTTCACCCACCGTAAATACTTATGCTCTTGAGAGAAGCCACTAGTGAAACCTATGCCCCCCGGGTCTATTTTCCATCATATTAATCTTCCAACACTTAGTTATTTTTATTGCCTTTTATTTTACTTTGCATCTTTATCATAAAATTACCAAAAATATTATCTTATCATATCTATCAGATCTCACTCTCGTAAGTGACCGTGTAGGGATTGACAACCCCTTATCGCGTTGGTTGCGAGGATTTATTTGTTTGTGTAGGTGCGAGGGACTCGTGCGTGGCCTCCTACTGGATTGATACCTTGGTTCTCAAAAACTGAGGGAAATACTTACGCTACTTTGCTACATCACCCTTTCCTCTTCAAGGGAAAACCAACGCAGTGCTCAAGAGGTAGCAACGTGCATTACCGAGAGGGCCCAGAGATACCTCTCCGACAATTGGAGTGACAAATCCTAATCTTGATCTATGCCAACCCAACAAGTACCATTGGAGACACCTGTAGAGCACCTTTATAATCACCCAGTTACGTTGTGACGTTTGGTAGCACACAAAGTGTTCCTCCGGTATTCGGGAGTTGCATAATCTCATAGTCATAGAATCATGTATAAGTCATGAAGAAAGCAATAGCAATATACTAAACGATCAAATGCTAAGCCAACGGAATGGGTCAAGTCAATCACATCATTCTCTAATGATGTGATCCCGTTAATCAAATGACAACTCATGTCTATGGCTAGGAAACTTAACCATCTTTGATTCAACGAGCTAGTCAAGTAGAGGCATACTAGTCACAGTCTGTTTGTCTATGTATTCACACATGTACTAAGTTTCCGGTTAATATAATTCTTGCATGAATAATAAACATTTATCATGATATAAGGAAATATAAATAACAACTTTATTATTGCCACTAGGGCATGTTTCCTTCAGATTGCAACAAAGGCAATGTCACTTTTCATGTTAATGGTAATGAGCAACGGTACACTTTCCGAGGAAACAACCTCAAGTCCACAGTATCAATTCTATTGGAAAAATCTCAACGATTACTATTGGAGGTTTTGAATTCCCTCTTCCTACTGTCAAGAAGAAATATGATATTCTTATTGTTGGGGAAATGCATATCCCCGTTGAGGTAACCTAGTGTTATTCGAAAATTCTCCGGTCTCATGCGATTCGGAAAAGAGTTTGTTAACAAGACTTGATCAACCTTGTTAGTGGATTCCTTTTGATGAGCACGAGATGGATGAAGTTAAAAAGCACAACTCTCTATACCCTCCTTTAACTTTCTGTTATTTAGATTTAAAGCAAAAATAGTATTTTTTGTCTGATTTCTGAATTATCCTTGCAATAAAAATACCCCAAAAATAAAAGTTCTCCAAACGTCCAGAAAATGAAATATGATTTGTTGTAGAATATTTAAGAATTTTTGGCACTGAGAACACACCAGGGGGCCCACCATTTGGCCATGAGGGCACAGGGCACGCCCACCCCCCTGGGGGCACGCCCCTGCCTCGTGGGCCCCACATGGACCCCCTCCACTTATTGCAGCACCCACTCACTTTGTCTTCCTCCAGAAAAAATCCTCCCATAGCTCAAACCCGTGTTCTAGCTCATCTTGCTGCCGTTTTCGATCTCTTTGCTGAAAGCTCCATTCACAAAACTGTTTGGCGAGATTGTTCTTCGGTATGTGACTCCTCCAATGGTCCAATTAGTTTTTGTTCTAGTGCTTTATTTATTGCAAATTTTTGCTGCTAAGGTGACCCTGTTCTTGAGCTTGCATGTCAAATTTATATGGTCCAAAGTAGTTTTAATGCATGATATAGCCTCTAGGCACTTATGGGAGTAGTTGCTATCAATCTTGTTGAGTTTGGTTCACTTTTATTTTGAGTCACTAAAAATTTGAGAAATTTTCAGATGGAGAAAATGTTGAAGAGATTGTTGAGAGGCTCTTCAAGCCGAAGCTCGAAGGATAAGAAGAATGAGGAGAATAAGAAGCCCAAATACAATCTTCCTCACACTCCGGAGGTTCGGCCGTGCGAATGGCCTTGTGACGCGTTCTTGAGAGCCACCGGAATTTACGATGACTTTTATTACTTGGCTGAGAATGCAGGCCTCACCGACTTCCTCCACGACCAGCGCGAACAGTATCTCCTACTCACTAATATTTTCATGCAATTTTTTATTTCCATGCTAAGAAATCACCACCTTCAGTGGAGTTTCACTTATATGATGAGGTTAAGGAGGTGTCACTCCATGATTTTTGTCGGGTCTGCAAGATACCCTTTGTGGGCAGCATCGAGGAACCACACCGTAGTAATGTGGATGGATTTATTGATAGAATTGATGTAGGAGAAACGAGAAAAGTTTCTGACGCAAGAATTAC
Organism: Triticum aestivum; assembly: GCF_018294505.1. NCBI lineage: Eukaryota > Viridiplantae > Streptophyta > Magnoliopsida > Poales > Poaceae > Triticum > Triticum aestivum. Next base: position 364,789,630 of record NC_057802.1, on the reverse strand, counting down.
TAGTATACATTTTCCTGTTCTACGTTACTTTGCGATATTTGCTAGTGGATGCTTAATTGGTCGCAGGAACAGTGGAAATCTTAGTGCTCCTGATCTTGTCATTTTGCGCCATGCTTTGTTTCGTGATACAACTTTCAGCCTAGGCGCTATTGTTGCTAAACGATTAAGTCTGAACCGTACAAAGGGCCCCATCTTCGGAGGCATCTTCGCTTCACGCCTTGTTGAACACTTTGAGATACCTATTAGGCATTATGAGAAAGAGGAAAAGTTGTTGCCCCTGTTTTTCTAGATTATAAGAGTATGGTAGCACATGAATTTATTGTTAAAAATAAGAAGAAGATGCTTAAGTATAATTTGATATTGATAAAACTCACTATGAGATTATTACCTTGCCTGCACCCTTTTTGTTTAACATACTTTTAGGCACGTACCTCATCTTGCCAGAGGCCATTTATGCATACTGGAGGCTGACACAAGTCCCAGTGTCTGAGCTTGAGCCACCACTTGACCCTTATCGACAGTCTGTTTATTAGTGGGATCCGGAGAAGATCGCCAAACAGTGGCACCCTGAGGACCCTCCTCAGTACACTAGAGAGAGTAGCTTTGATCCGTGGGAATAGACCAACTTAGGCCAAAAGCCTAAGCTTGGGGGAGTACGTATTTCTCACCGACAGTACATTCATGTTCACACGCTCATGCCAGTTGTCGGTGCTCATACTTTTTCATTGTACTATCCATGCTAGTTTATTTTCTTTTCTAAGCCTTCTTCTTGTGTGTTTGAAAAACCTTAAGAAAAACCAAAAAAATAGTTATAGCTTTTAGCTAGTTTACTTTCCATGCCTGTAGTAGTAGTAATTAAAAGAAAACCCAAAAATATTTCTCGTTCTTGTTTTGCTTGTTGGGAGCTTTCCCGTGTAAATAGTTGTATTTCTTTTCTTATTCTTTGGGGGTCGAGAGGAGAAGACCATGATGAAAATGTTGAGTGGCTCTCATATGTATTATTGTTGATTTAACCAAGAGCCCATATTACCTTGTCTTCTCCCTTGTATTAAATGCTTGCAGATTCCAGCTTAGTCCAATGCACATGCACTATTATTATTATTATTATTATTATTATTATTATTATTATTATTATTATTATTATTATTATCCACACCGTTCGGTCATGCGAGTGAAAAGCAATAATGACGATATATGATGGACTGATTGATATGAGAGAAGCTGGTATGAACTCGACCTATCTTGTTTTTGTAAATATGATTAGTTCATCGTTCCTGATTCAGCCTATTATGAATGAAACATGTTTGCAATGACAATTAGAGATTGTGATGCCTATATTCATGATCATTGCCTTAGATATCTTCATAACTATGCGCTTTTCTATCAATTGCTCGGCAGTAATTTGTTCACCCTCTGTAATACATGCTATCTTGAGAGAAGTCACTAGTGAGACCTATGGTCCCCGGGTCTCTTTCTTATTATATTGCATCTCTTTTATTTACATCGCATCTCATTTACTATTTTGCAATATTTACTTTCCAATCTATACAACAAAAATACCAAAAATATTTACTTTACTATCTTTATTAGATCTCACTTTTGCGAGTGACCGTGTAGGGATTGACAACCCCTTTATTGCATTGGTTGCAAGGTTCTTGATTGTTTGTGCAGGTACTAGGTGACTTGTGCATTGTCTCCTACTGGATTGATACCTTGGTTCTCAAAACTGAGGGAAATACTTACGCTACTTTGCTGCATCACCCTTTCCTCTTCAAGGGAAAACCAACGCATGCTCAAGAGGTAGCAAGAAGGATTTCTGGCGCCGTTGCCGGGGAGATCTACGCCAAGTCAAGACATACCAAGTACCCACCAGAAACTCTTCTCCCTCGCATTACATTATGTGCCATTCGCCTCTCGTTTTCCTCTGCCCCACTTCTAAAATGATTTTCGAAAACCTTTGCCTTTTCTTTGCCCCTCTTCCATTCGTCTCTTTTCGCTTGCCTCTTGTGCGTGCGTGTGTTAGATCATTTGATTCGCCTTCATGGCTAGTCCGCCTATCATTGTTAATACTCCCGATAATGAAGTTCTCAATTTTAAACAAAGGGAGGGAGAAAATCTAAAAGATGCTTGGTATAGAATTTGCAATGCTCAGAATAGATCTACTAGAAAGCAATCCACTTCCGTTCTTCTTTGAAATTTTTACGTAGGCATCACTCCTTGGAATAGATATGTTCTTGACACCATTACCGGAGGGAATTTCTTGGGAAGCCATACTTTTGATTCTTATAATTCCATGATAGATTTGTTAGGCCCACCACCTCTTTTGGTCAATGGAAATATTTTAACTTTGGAACACGTGATGCAAAGGCTTGATATTATTGAAAATAAAATTGCCACTATAGAGTTAATCAAAAATTTGGATAAAAAGATCCACAACCAACACTACAAAAAAAAAGACACATCCGTGACATTTTGGGCCGAACGAATTTTTTTCCTGTCATACTTATGACACTTCTATGACGATAATTGTGACAAAACCCGGTATCATCATAGATGTGGTGGGCTCCTACTTCTATGACAAAAATTCATGACAGAAAATGGGCTTTTCGTCCTGGGCGGGCTGGAGACTCAGCTGCATGACATTCTTTGGGCCGTCCATGACGGGAAAAACCGTGGTAGAAACAAGGGCGAGGAAAATTTCGGGGAGTTCCCGGTTACGGCGGGTGGTCGGGGGCCGAGCGATGCGCGTTTCTCTCATACACGTACGCGCGTGTGTGCAAGGCGTTGGGCTCTAACTGAACCCGAGCGAGGCGTTGGGCTCTAACTGAACCCGAGCGATTGCACTGCAGGCTACGCGTTACTGAACCCGAGCGATCGATCGATGGCTGTTAACTGAACCCGATCGAGCGATTCCTTCGCTACTGCTGCTAACTGAAGCCAATCGATGCTGCCTCTGGATGAACAGTGAGCGTTGCTGGGGGGGTTTGGATGAACAGTTCCCAGTGGGGGTGGATGAAAATGACCTCGTGGTGTTGCCTCTGGATGAACAGGACCCCGATCAATCGAGCCGGTTGGGGCTGGATGAACAGGACCCCATGGAGGGCTGGATGAACAGGACCACCCCGTGGAGGGCTGGATGAACAGTAGACAGTGGAGGGCTGGATGAACAGTAGCCCGTGGAGGGGTGGTTGAACAGGAGCCCGTGGAGAGGGCTGGTTGAATAGTAGCCGGTGGAGTAGCGCGCGGTGGAGGCTGGATGAACAGGAGCCCGTGGATGAACAGTCACAGGTGGAGGCTAGAGGAGGTTGACGGTGGATGAACAGTAGCCCGTGGAGGCTGGAGGGGGTCGACGGTGGAGATGAACAGTATCCCGTGGAGTCCCGTTTTGCGATACGCCACACCCCTCCCGATGAATAGGACCCCCGTTTCGACCGTAGCGCTCCAACACCAGTCCGTTTCCTCCGTTTTGCGGTACGCCACACCCCTCCTGATCAACAGGACCCCCGTTTCGACAGTAGGAAGTCCGTTTCCTCCGTTTAGCGGTACGCCAGACCCCTCCCAATGAACAGGATCCCATTTCGAACGTGTCCGGTCGAACACACGGCCGTTTCCTCCGTTCTGCGGTACGCCAGGCCTCGTTTCCATCGGCTGTTCCGTCCAAGCCCTCCCGATGAACACTGTCGGTGAGAACGACACCTATGGGATCACCGGAATCCCTTCTACGGCCGGCGGGCGCGGGTTTGTGAGAAGAGCAGGTCCAAGAGCCAGCACAAGGATCGTTTACCCAGGTTCGGGCCGCGAGGATGCGTAAAACCCTAGTCCTGCTTTTGGTGGATGTATTGAGTGTTCTTGAGCTTTTGAACTAGCTACGGTGGCTGTGTAGTTCCAAAGAGCCGAATCCCTCTCCTGGTCGCCTCAGGCCTCCTTTTATAGGCAAAAGGGGTCGCCATAGTGGCACACAGGAGGTGGAAAGTCCTACAGTGCGCGAGCTTATCGCACGACGTTACGGGACAAAGTGCATTAAATGCGCTACTTAGGTGTCCATTAGCTTTATCGGGGACGGGAACGAGGCCCGTCCCGTCCGTCGCCGCTCCTTCTTTCTTCGACATGCGCCCAGGCCAGCGATGCATGCAGTGCCATGTAGGCAAGCATGCTGCTGAGGTGGCGCGGTGGTGGAGCCTTCACGAAGATCTGCATGCCACCACGCAGGTGCTTGCTGATTTGGCCTGGAAGCCGCATGTTGCCACGTAGGTGCCTGCCCAGCTGGTTGGGCTGGCAGCTGCATGCGAACGGCGGCAGAGTCTTGGATGGTGCGGGTCCGGAAGTGGCCCAGCTGGCGCCCTCGGCAAGGGCCTTGCCGGGGGCCCGACAAGGGTCTTGCCGTGGCGTCGCAGTCGTCCCCGGCAAGGCGCTTGCCGGCGATCTTGCGAATCTCCCTGGCTAGGATCTCGCCGAGGGTCGTCGTCTTCTAGTCCTCATCTGGTCTCATATATCTATGGTCTTGACAAAGATCTACATGCAACCACGGAGGTGCCTCCCGAGCACTGGTCCCAACATAGTTGGTTGGGTTGGAACCCGTGGGCTCAAGGGTAGTTCACTCTGTTGGCGTTGGACGTGCCGTCCCGGCAAGGCTCTTGCCGGGGCTGCCCCGGCAAGGGTCTTGCTGGGGGGCCTGCTTCATCCTTCTGTCCTTTGCGTTCCTGGTGTTGCCTTAGCCGTCTTGTGCTTCGGCTTCTTCCAGTCTTCCCTCTTCTGCCCCGCTAGGTGTGGCCGCGACGCGTGGCTCGGACTGCCCGTGCACAGGTAAAGGGGTCAAAAGGAGAACCCCTACTTTTGCACACCGACAGGAGCCCCCGGGCCTGGGCCACACATGAGCGCGTCGAGTTGTTGGGCCAGGCCCAGAACGGTGCGTGGGCAGTCGGGGCGGGATTTTCACCGCAGTAACTCTTCGTCCGCTACGCTTCCCCACGACCTGCGCACGACGTGGAGGGTCGTGCGTGACGTGGGGGTCATGCATGGGGCGGTTTCCGCATGCATGCGTCACATCATGGTAAAGAGGCGGCTCGCGCCTTCCCCATAAAAAGAGGGAGGCATGGAGGCGCGGCTCATTTACTGGGTGGACTCGGGTCGCAGTCTTCAAGGCGCCCACGCCCCATGATCACGGGGCGGGGAATGGTCGCTTCACCCATCCCTTCGACCCTGCTTGCTCACCACGCGTCCTCCATGCAAGTGGCAGGTGGTGGAGGCGGGAAATCGGGCCGTCGCTGATTGGGGCAGCGGGTCGGTCCTGATTCCCTGCGCCTCCGATGGCTGGATTGGCTGAGTGGGGCGGCCGTCAAGTCGGAGTACGTGGGCACCGACGCTTTCGTCGCGTATTGCCGGCCCGCTGCCTCGTCTTCCAGCTCCTTTCCCATCACCAAGATGTTCTCTTGGTGCCTTCTGCTCCTTGTACTTCGCCTAGGCGCTCTTTTTGCCCTCCTGCTGCCTTGTTCCACCTTCTGTGGAGAGGGACAAGAAAGGGATTACGGGCACCTTATCTCTTTTTAGTTTGTAAGCCTGTGGGCACTTGTTAATTTTAAGACTTGTAATCCCCTCGCTCATGTTTTTAATTCCGTATGAACTGTACCTGTATGGGATGTTTTTAATGAAAAAGGGTGCTTGCCAGGTTCTTTGTGCATGAGCGAGGCCCATGCCAAGGACGAATCCTTGTTATTTTTAGGATAAACATTGTTGCCCGGCAACAGGCCTTGCCGTCTCCCCACTCCAGTCGACCATTCTCACGCTCTTGGCGGAGGCAGGAGCGAAGTAGAGTTAGGCCTCTCGTTCATCTCCTCGCCACCGCGACTACTACCAAATTCCGACCCAGGAGGTAGTTCTTGGGTACAGGAAAGGGGGAGCACGGTGGTTTCAGGAACATAAACGGGGTTTCACATATCCCAGTTCTCTACAAAAACGCATACCAAGGGGATGAAAGACTTATCTTAATCCGCAGCCCCCGACAACCTTGGCTTGCCGTGGTTGGATCCTTGTATCTTCATCCCCCGGCAGTCTTGGCCCCGGCAGTCTTGGCCTGCCGGGGCTGGAGCGCCGGTTCTCTTTTTCCCAAGCGGCCCAACAGAAGTGTCTGCATGCCCTGCGAACCAAAGACAACAGAAAGATTCACACTCGACCTCTAGGCTAGGGGTTAGTCACCGCTAAGCACTATCAGCCCTAACCGAGGGGGAGACTCAACCTAGCATGCATGCTATAACTTAGGGCACTAGCGCTTCGTTTATTTATGCTCAGGGTCTGCGCCTGGCTTTGCACAGAGGGTTACATGCCTTGCCGACAAAGCTTGTACAAAAGGTGGCTTGCCGGGAAGCCCGGCAAGCCGCGCCTTATGGGTAAAACTTGCGAAGATGCTCGATGTTCCAGGAGTTGCTCACTGGGATAGCATCTTTGGTCTCCAGGCGGACTGCGCCAGGCCTGGTGACTCGTATTACCCGATAAGGGCCCTCCCACTTCGGCGTCAACTTGTTGGAATTCTTGGCCGACTGAACGCGCCGAAGAACAAGGTTGCCTTCCTCAAAGCTTCGGGCATGAACCTTGCAGCTATGATAGCGGTGCAAGGCTTGCTGGTAGCATGCTGCTCTCACAGCCGTCTGAAGACGATCTTCCTCAAGGAGTGTTGCGTCATCTTGCCGCAACTGCTCTTGCTCAAGCTCGTCATAAGCGAGCACTCGAGGTGACCCGTATATGAGTTCCGTGGGGAGAACTGCTTCTGCCCCATATACTAGGGCAAAGGGTGTCTGGTCGGTGGCTCGATTTGGCGTCGTCCTGATCGACCAAAGAACCGCCGGCAACTCATTTACCCCTACCTGGCGCGCCAAAGATGTCGGTGAGAACGACACCTATGGGATCACTGGAATCCCTTCTACGGTCGGCGGGCGCGGGGTTGTGAGAAGAGCAGGTCCAAGAGCCAGCACAAGGATCGTTTACCCAGGTTCGGGCCGCGAGGATGCGTAAAACCCTAGTCCTGCTTTTGGTGGATGTATTGAGTGTTCTTGAGCTTTTGAACTAGCTACGGTGGCTGTGTAGTTCCAAAGAGCCGAATCCCTCTCCTGGTCGCCTCGGGCCTCCTTTTATAGGCACAAGGGGCCCCCGACGGCACGGGGGAAGGGGCCCAGTATGTCAAGCCCCCAGACCGAAAATGGCCAGGAGAGAGGGATTGTTTGAAGGGCTTGGGCTGGTTGATGAAGCTTCTTTGAATAGAACTGACACGCTTCACACTTGGTTACGAGTGCCGTTGCATCCTGGAGGGCGGTGGGCTAGAAGAAGCCTTGCCGGAATGCCTTGCCGGCAAGGGCCCTTGACCCTATGTGGGAGCCACATATGCCTCCATGTATCTCCGCCAACAGATCCAGTCCTTCCTCTCGGGGGATGCACTTCAATTTCACACCATTCGGTCTTTTTCTGTACAGGACGTCATCGACGAACTGGTACAAGGCAGACCGGCGGGCTACTTTTTCCGCTTCTTCCTGCTCCTCAGGAAGTGTCCCTGTCTGGAGGAAACGGACGGTATGCTGTGCCCATGCCGGAGCCTGGGGCTCGACGGCAAGGACCAAAGGCATCTCTTCCGCCATGGGGGCAACCGTCTCTACGGCCAGGGCTTGGCGCCCTGCCGGAGCCAGCTGCCCCTTGGCAGGCTCAGAATCCACGGCAACACCCTTGTCGGCAGCCCCTGGAGGTTCGGCGGGAAAGTACTTGCCGGGGCCTGACTTCCTCCGCTTGTTCTGCCCAGTTGATGGTTCGACGGATGGTTTAGTTAACCAAAGCAAAAAGGTACCTGGTTCCACAGGTAGCTTGAATGCAGCGCGCTTTGACAGGTAGTCAGGAATGTCGTTCTCCGCTCGGGGAACGTGCTCCGCTTGTATACCGTCGAAGCGCTCCTCCAGCTTCCTCACCTCATCTACGTAAGCCTCCATCAACGGACTCTGGTAATCTTTATTGACTTGTCTGACGACAAGCTACAAATCACCCCTGACGATGAGCTTCTTCACCCCGAGGTCTGCCGCGATCCTGAGACCGGCAAGCAGCCCCTCGTACTCAGCAGTGTTGTTTGTGGACATCTCCCTGGGAAAGTGCACCTGGATCACATACTTGAGGTGCTCTCCGGTGGGTGCGACAAGCAGCACACCGGCACCGGCGCCTTGCAGCGAGAAGGCCCCATCGAAGTACATGATCCACTCGCGACTTGCTTCCTTGCCGGGGAGAGCGGTCTCCTGGATTTCTTCGTCGGGCGTAGAGGTCCATTCTGCAATGAACTCTGCCAAGACTCTGCTCTGGATTGTCGAAGTACTTTCAAACTTCAACCCAAAGCTTGACAACTCCAAGGCCCACTCCACAATCCTTCCGGTTGCATCTGGGTTGTGCAGTATCCGTTGCAACGGGAGGCGGGTGACGACAGTGATATCGTGGGCTTAAAAGTAATGACGCAGCTTCCTCGAGGCCATAAGGAGGCCGAGGAGCAATTTCTGCACACCAGAGTACCTTGACCTGGCCCCCTGCAAGAGGGAGCTGGCAAAGTAAACTGGGTGCTGCATCATCCTTATTCTGCACCACTTCACTTGGTTGCGCAGGCACTGCCGCGATGGCGTCAGACTCTGCTGGGGGCCTTGCCTTGCCGGCACCAGGCCCTGCCGGGGGAATCTCTGGCTTGCCATCCACCGGTCCTGCCGTTGCCACTGCCTCTTCATCGACCTCCCTCTGTGCCACTAGTGCGGCGCTGACCACTTGATTCATCTTCCCTCTTCCGCGGTTGTGCTGCCATTTCTTCTTTCTTTTTATTTTTTTCTCACACCCCTACCTGGTGCGCCAAAGATGTCGGTGAAAACGACACATATGGGATCACTGGAATTCCTTCTACGGTCGGCGGGCGCGGGGTTGTGAGAAGAGCAGGTCCAAGAGCCAGCACAAGGATCATTTACCCAGGTTCGAACCGCGAGGATGCGTAAAACCCTAGTCCTGCTTTTGGTGGATGTATTGAGTGTTCTTGAGCTTTTGAACTAGCTACGGTGGCTGTGTAGTTCCAAAGAGCCGAATCCCTCTCCTGGTCGCCATGGGCCTCCTTTTATAAGCAAAAGGGGTCGCCACAGTGGCACACAGGAGGTGGAAAGGCCTACAGTGCACGAGCTTATCGCACGGCGTTACGGGACAAAGTGCATTAAATGCGCTACTTAGGTGTCCATTAGCTTTATCGGGGACGGGAACGAGGCCCATCCCGTCCGTCGCCGCTCCTTCTTGCTTCGACACGCGCCCAGGCCAGCGATGCATGCAGTGCCATGTAGGCAGGCAGGCTGCTGAGATGGCGCGGTGGTGGAGCCTTCACGAAGATCTGCATGCCACCACGCAGGTGCTTGCTGATTTGGCCTGGAAGCCGCATGTTGCCACGCAGGTGCCTGCCCAGCTGGTTGGGCTGGCAGCTGCATGCGAACGGGGGCGGAGTCTTGGATGGTGCGGGTCCGGAAGTGGCCCAGCTGGCGCCCTCGGCAAGGGCCTTGCCGGGGGCCCGGCAAGGGTCTTGCCGTGGCATCACAGTCGTCCCCGGCAAGGCGCTTGTCGGGGGTCTTGCGGATTTCCCTGGCTAGGATCCCGCCGAGGGTCGTCGTCTTCTGGTCCTCATCTGGTCTCATATATCTATGGTCTGGACAAAGATCTGCATGCCACCACGGAGGTGCCTCCCGAGCCCTGGTCCCAACGTAGTTGGTTGGGTTGGAACCCGTGGGCTCAAGGGTAGCTCACTCTGTTGGCGTTCGACGTGCCGCCCCGGCAAGGCTCTTGCTGGGGCTGCTGAGGCTGCCCCGGCAAGCGTCTCGCCGGGGGGGGCGGGCTCCTTCGCCCTTCTTTGTGTTCTTGGTGTTGCCTTGGCCGTCTTATGCTTCGGCTTCTTCCCGTCTTCCCTCTTCTGCCCTGCTAGGTGTGGGCGCGGCGCGTGGCTCGGACTGCCCGTGCATAGGTAAAGGGGTCAAAAGGAGAACCCTACTTTTGCACACCGACAGGAGCCCCCAGGCTTGGGCCACACATGAGCGCGACGCGTTGTTGGGCCAGGCCCAGAACGGTGCGCGGGCAGTTGGGGCGGGACTTTTACCGCAGTAACTCTTCGTCCGCTGCGCTTCCCCACGGCCTGCGCATGATGTGGAGGGTCGGGCGTGACGTGGGGGTCATGCGTGGGGCGGTTTTCGCATGCATGCATCACATCGTGAGAGGCGGCTCGCGCCTTCCCCATAAAAAGAGGGAGCCATGGAGGCGCGGCTTATTTACTGGGTGGACTCGGGTCACAGTCTTCAAGGCGCCCACGCCCCATGATCACGGGGTAGGGAACAGTCGCTTCACCCGTCCCTTCGATCCTGCTTGCTCACCACGCGTCCTCCATGCAAGTGGCAGGTGGTGGAGGCGGGAAACCGGGCCGTCGCTGATTGGGGCAACGGGTCGGTCCTGATTCCCTGCTTCTCCGATGGCTGGATTGGCTGAGTGGGGCGGCCGAGCCTCGACCCCGCCCCTTTATAAGGAGGGGGAGGGGGCGCCATCCCACATTCCATCCTAACTCTACTTTGCTCCTGCCTCCGCCAAGAGCGTGAGAATGGTCGACTAAAGTGGGGAGACGGCAAGGCCTATTGCCGGGCAACAATGTTTATCCTAAAAATAACAAGGATTCGTCCTTGGCATGGGCCTCGCTCATGCACAAAGAACCCGGCAAGCACCCTTTATATTAAAAACATCCCATACAGGTACAGTTCATACGGAATTAAAAACATGAGCGAGGGGATTACAAGTCTTAAAATTAACAAGTGCCCGCAGGCTTACAAACTAAAAAGATAAAAGGTGCCAGGTTCGGGCCGCGAGGATGCCTAAAACCCTAGTCCTGCTTTTGGTGGATGTATTGAGTGTTCTTGAGCTTTTGAACTAGCTACGGTGGTTGTGTAGTTCCAAAGAGCCGAATCCCTCTCCTGGTCGCCTCAGAACTCCTTTTATAGGCAAAAGGGGTTGCCATAGTGGCACACAGGAGGTGGAAAGGCCTACAGTGCGCGAGCTTATCGCACGACGTTACGGGACAAAGTGCATTAAATGCGCTACTTAGGTGTCCACTAGCTTTATCGGGGACGGGAACGAGGCCAGTCCCATCCGTCACCGCTCCTTCTTGCTTCGACACGTGCCCAGGCCAGCGATGCATGCAGTGCCATGTAGGCAGGCAGGCTGCTGAGGTGGCGCGGTGGTGGAGCCTTCACGAAGATCTGCATGCCACCACGCAGGTGCTTGTTGATTTGGCCTGGAAGCCGCATGTTGCCACGCAGGTGCCTGCCCAGCTGGTTGGGCTGGGAGCTACATGCGAACGGCGGCGGAGTCTTGGATGGTGCGGGTCCGGAAGTGGCCCAGCTGGCGCCCTCGGCAAGGGCCTTGCCGGGGGCCCGGCAAGGGTCTTGCCGTGGCGTCGCAGTCGTCCCCGGCAAGGCGCTTGCCGGGGGTCTTGCGGATCTCCCTGGCTAGGATCTCGCCGAGGGTCGTCGTCTCTGGTCCTCATCTGGTCTCATATATCTATGGTCTTGACAAAGATCTGCATGCCACCACGGAGGTGCCTCCCGAGCCCTGGTCCCAACGTAGTTGGTTGGGTTGGAACCCGTGGGTTCAAGGGTAGCTCACTCTGTTGGCGTTGGACATGCCGCCCCGGCAAGGCTCTTGCCGGGGCTGCTGAGGCTGCCCCGGCAAGGGTCTTGCCGGGGGGGCCTGCTTCGCCCTTCTGTCCTTTGTGTTCCTGGTGTTGCCTTGGCCGTCTTGTGCTTCGGTTTCTTCCCGTCTTCCCTCTTCTGCCCTGCTAGGTGTGGCCGCAGCGCGTGGCTCGGACTGCCTGTGCACAGGTAAAGGGGTCAAAATGAGAACCCCTACTTTTGCACACCGACAAACACGACGACGCATTCCGTTCCGACCCAGCCGATTGGCTCCCCATGAACACGACGACGACGTTGTTTCTCCGTTCCGACCCAGCCATGTACACGAGCCCTGGCCGTACGTATGCGCGAGTTGGCGTTCGAGACACCGCCCGTATGTACATACGTGGCCGTATTTTCTTTCTTGCACACTGGCCATTGTACGTACGTGTACATGCTACGTGCGCGCCTCTACATCGACCACTATGTACGTACACGTTCGCGACCAGAATGACAACGCTACGTATGCTTTCACCAGGTGGGTCCCGACTGTCAGGCACTTCCTTGCATGCGAAGATGTAGCTGGTGGGTCCCTGCAGTCAGGGGGGCGAATCATTTTTTTTACCCGGACGCACTTCTTTGCGTGCGAAGATGTAGCTGGTAGGTCCCAGCAGTCAGGGGGGAAACTTTTTTTCGCAAAATACAGTTGCCTGTCCGGTGGGTCCCTGCTGTCAGGTGGAGGAATCATTATTTCCGCATAATAAGGAGGCACTTCCTTGCTGCGGCTGTGGACCCAGCTGTCAGCCTCTCCACGTACAGTCCACGTCCGATGGAAGCCGTTCCTTGACCACGTTGACCACGCTGCGCCGAGAGCACCAGGGCGGTGGACGACAGCGAGGCCTAGGAAGGGGACGACACGGAGCCAGGGAAGATGCGGCAGTGCCCACGCGTAGAGGAGTATGAGGGTTCACTGGTTCGCTGCGGTGTGAGGCTGCCGTCGCCGTAGAATAACAGGGGGTGTGGGTGAGTAGAGGGATGGCCGGGCCAGCGGTGGGAGTACTAGGGCGGTGAGGCCTCCGCGGCATCGCAGCCGGCCACGGGAGGCAGGAGCACGAGGCACGACCGGCGCTGGTTTGGGTGGCTCGAGCAAGAAGACCAGAGGTTGAAGAAGCACTACGGCTGTTGGATGGACATCGTACGGTCACTGGAGCTAGAATCGTGCATACTGACTAAGTTGACAAAGCCCTCCATCCCCGTCAACTTAGCAGGCCCACAAGTCAGCCTGCCACTATACTGGGTCCCAGCTAGCAGGGGGAGTATTCATTCTTTTGTGCGTAATAAGGAGGCACTTCCTTGCGTGCGAAGATATAGCTGGTGGGTCCGAGCTGTCAGCGGCGGTAACATTTTTTCATGAAATACAGAGGCCCTTTCGGTGGGTCCCAGATGTCAGGGGGAGGAATCATTATTTTGCGCGTAATAAGGAGGCATTTCCTTGCGTGCGGCCGTGGACCCAGCTGTCAGCCTCTCCACGTACAGTCCACTTCAGATGCATGTCAGTCGTTGACCACGTTGACCAGGCCGCGCCGAGAGCACCAGGGCGGTGGACGACGGCGAGGCCTAGGAAGGGAACGACATGGAGGCAGGGAAGACTCGGCAGTTATTTCCCACGTGGAGGGGAGTACGACTGTACGAGGCTTTACTGGTTCGTCTGCCGTCGCCGGAGAATAACAGCAGTTGTGGGTGGGTAGAGGGATGGCTAGGCCAGCGATGGGAGTACGGTGGGGCGGTGAGGCCTGCGCGGCAGCACAGCCGGCCGCGGGGAGGAGTGAGTAGGCAGTCCCGCCGGCGCTTGTTTGAGCGGCTGGAGTTGGAAGAGCAGAGATTGAAGAAGCACGACGGCCGTTGGATGGACATCCAACAGTCACTGCTTGTGCATCAACCTTTTTTTTAGGAAAGCCTCAAATCAGTGGAAAATGGCATACAACCCATCTGCCATTATTTCTAATAATTTACAGCCCATTTGCTAATTCTTAAGGTTTTTGTGGAGCCCATATTCTTTTTGTTAGCATTACAGCCCATATTGTGGCCACGGTTAAAAAATTGTATGAATTTTTGCATATTTCGGTGCGATCCGAACTGTTTTTAATCCTGAAATTTCGAGTCACATTCAAACTGATTTTAAAAATAAATGTATATCAATATAAAATCCAACAAATTGTCCACGCATAAAAATCAATGCAATTTAAAATCTCGAAATAAAAAAAAAAGAAATTTGAAACTAATTGCCGGTTTGATGTGTTTTAAAAATGTGCAGCCCATTTCTCATTACTTATAGGCCATTTTCTCGGCCAGCCGAATGAAGCTCTCCTCATCTTGAAAGATTTGCAGCCCAACAGGCCTGACAAAGCCACTTACTTGGCGAATCACAAAAAAACAGTGCTGTGGCCGTGGACCCAGCTGTCAGCCTCTCCACGTACAGTACTCTTCCAATGGAAGTCGGTCGTTGACCACATTGACCACGCCACGCCGAGAGCACCAAGGCAGTGCATGACGGCGAGGCCTAGGAAGGGGATGATGCGGAGCCAGGGAAGACGCGGCAGTGGATGCCCACGCGGAGAGGAGTACGAGGGTTCACTGGTTCGGCTGCGGTCTGAGGCTGCCGTCGCCGCAGAATAACAGGGGGTGTGGGTGAGTAGAGGGATGCCTTGGCCAGCGGTGGGAGTAGTAGGGGGCGGTGAGGCCTCCGCGGCATCACAGCCGGTCACGGGAGGCAGGTGCACGCGGCACGACCGACCCTGGTTTGGGCGGCTGGAGCAAGAAGACCAGAGGTTGAAGAAGCACTACGGCCGTTGGATGAACATCGTACGGTAACTGGAGCTAGAATCGTTCATATTGACTAAGTTGACAAAGCCCTCCGTCCCCGTCAACTTGGTAGGCCCACAAGTCATCCTCCCACTATGCTGGGTTCCAGTTGGCAGGGGGAGTATTCATTTTTTTGTGCGTAATAAGGAGGCACTTCCTTGCGTGCGAAGATAGCTGGTGGGTCCGACCTGTCAGCGGGGGCACGTTTTTTTCGTGAAATACAGAGGCCCTTCCGGTGGGTCCCAGATGTCAGGTGGAGGAATCAAAGACTTGAGAAGGCGTACAGAACAAGCTAGTGTACCAGTAAAGAGACATTGTTGAGTTTTAGAAAAAAGAGAGATGTGCTCCTGTAGCTGGTTCGAATCCAAACCTAGACTATGACTATATATGGTGCTATGCTACTCTGCAAGTAATGAAACTGACATATGAAACGTTCGCTTCTCCTCTTCTCTACTTACTCTGCCTAGCATCAGAAGCTCTGGCCGCAGCAACCATGTCCGCTGGCTGCTCGTCCACCTGCTCTTCAGCAGGCAACAACCAAATATGCGCCAAGTCGCCACCCGTACCATCGCCTGTGGGTCTCATCACACCCCCGTCGGCACACGCACCGCAGCCGGTTGCTCATTGCAACCCACTGCCGTTGGTGTGGTGCCACTGCTGCAAATCACGCAGAGTCATCCGTCGCGTCTCAACCACAATCCTCAACCCTGGCCGAGTCTTCTACAAATGCCCGAATCATGGGGTAATAATATGTTTAAGTGTTGTTCTGCTGCTTTCAGTTGCTGATTTTTTTAATAGTTTGGTTGATGATCTTCCAGTTTGATTTGTGCAGAAAAGGGAAGATTCGTGTGATTTGTATTTCTGGGAAGTTGCTGATGTGGGGGTGTGCAACTACGCTGATTATTTGGTTAGCCGAGGAATCCCAATACCAGCAGGTTGGGGTGTTGGACAAGTAACTGAAGGAATGGTAGAAGAGGAAGATGCAGAGCAGAAGGTTAAAGATGCAGTTCCTCTGATCATGGCCAAGCAACAGCTGCTGAACGGCCTTGACAGCAATGAGGAGATGAAAGAGCTTGTGAAGATAATGGGCAAAATCGATGTTCTCTGTAGGATGATTGTCTCTTGATTTGCAGTGTATGTAGCACTCGTGATGTATTCAGTGGCTATGACATGAGCACTTTGCTGAAACTAGTAATGAATGAAACTTGTGTAGCAGGCTGGACGTAGTGTTGTGAACATCTAATGCTTTCTATTAACGGAAATCAGGGGGTATCCCCTTTTGCTCATAAATAAATAAATAGCAGAGGCCCTTTTGGTAATAAATAAATAAATTAGCAGAGGCCCTGTCAGGTCAGCTTTGTTCTCATTCGAAGACGTCGAGCAGATTGCACTCCAACAGCAAACTATGTCATCAAATTCAAGTTTCACAGCCAAATATGAGTACAACTAAACAACAATGTCATCATGTTATGGTCGTCATACAATCACCAAACACATATCAGCATACATAACAAGTGATGTTATCACAGGAAAATACTAAACAACATGTTCATCAGGTTTCAGTTGTCATAGCAAAAACAATTTCACATAGTAGATAAAAAACGTCTTCTGACAGGCAAATACGACAAAAGCAATGTAATCATCATCCGCAGCAGCGGCGGCAACATCTTCGCCGTGTGTATCAGTCTGAATCGTAATTCCCCAAGGTGTCTTCTTCTTCTTCGTCCTCAACGTCCTCGAACGTTGGCTTCTTCTTGATCAACTCTTCTATGTCCACAGCACGACAGGTATCTTTTCGCCGGCGTCATTGATGTGATGGTTCTCAAAGATATTAGGAACATCTGTGTTATCTTGTACATCAGGAGCAGTGTAAGCATGATCTTGTTGTGCAACTTCATTAAATGAATTCCTCTGCTCAAACCTTTGCAATACTCTCCAGTCATCGCTACGTGCAAATGTGTCTTCCAAGAAAAATATCTGTGTTGCTTGATTTGCCAAAATAAAAGGCTCATTGGTCTGGTACGCCGCCTTGACATTGATGGATTTGAAATAATCATCAGCTCTGGGTTTTGCGATCCTGGAAAACAGGTTATACCAATGACGGCACAACAGAACCACACACCGATGATCCTCGAAACTGGAGATATACTGCAACTGAACAATGTCTGTTATGTTAGCATTCATTTCAGTTGTCTCTTTGTCATATGTATCCGTGCTCATGATGGCATTGTTTTGTGTCTTCCTGCCTTCGTCTCGTGCAAGGGTGTTGTAGTGCACATCTCCAACAATGCAAGATTCATAATGTCTTACCCGAGTATCAGGACCCATTGCTAGTGAGTAAAGGGCATCGTCAACTGCCTGCCCATCCTCCCGCATCTTCTTAACCTATGGTTAGAAAATAGACAAGTTGATCATCTTATGTACTCAATATATTAAAAAAAACTGACAGTGCAATTCAAAAGCTTACATGGCTCTTGAACCATTTCGCAAATCCTGCCAAAACCAGTTTGTCAATGTTTCTTGGATTTTGTGGCAGTAACTCCTTTTTGTAGATGCTGCACAACATAGTGATCGCGTCAAACATCTAAATATATAAGAATGTGCTGCAAGTTTAGTAGATTATGATGTATAAGCTGCAGTACTCAGCACTTACTTGATATAAGGTAGTATCCCAGGACAGTTATTCAACACATACCAAACCATTTTGTCCAAATCTTTAGGTTTGTCCCCTTGTCGACTCTTCCCTGTAACTCGAACAGAATAATCGAAAACATTGAGCCCGGGATTGTCTTCACCCACCTCTTTGCTAAGCTGATCAACTGTTTCAATGTATTTTGAGCAGAATGTCAACGCTTCTATAGCAATGTAGGCCTCTGCAATGGAACCCTCGGGTCTAGCTCTGTTCCTCACATAGCCCTTGAAAGTGCCTAGCCGCCTTTCAATAGGGTACATCCAGCCATACTGTACTGGACCTCTAAGTAGTGCCTCATCAGGTAGATGAACAGCCAAATGCACCATCACATCAAAGAAGGTTGGAGGATATATCTTCTCAAGGTCGCATAGGATAGTTGGTATCTTGTCTCTAAGATGCTCCAAAGCATCTATCCTGATATTTCTACTGCAGAGTTCCCTGAAGAATTTTCCCAACTCTGCAACTGCTCTGTATAAGTCAGGGCGGCCCAATCCTCTAAGGATAGCAGGTAAAACCCTTTGAAGTAGGATGTGGCATTCATGAGTTTTCAACCCTTGTACCTTGTTTCCATCTGCACTGACTCTCCTTTTAGGGTTGGAAGCAAATCCATGTGGGAATCTCACATGTGACAAGACCTCGCAGAATTCTTTTCTTTTTACCTTGTCCAAGACGTACACAGCTGGTGCCATATCCCATGGTTTACCTTCATCTTGCACGTGCAAATCCTGTCTGATACCCAAGTGTGTCAAATCAATCCTAGATTTTAAGGTATCTTTCGTCTTGCCTTCAATATTAAGAAGTGTGGCGATAATGCTGTCACATATATTTTTCTCGATGTGCATCACATCAAGATTATGCCGCAGATCCAAATCTTTCCAATACTCCAAGTCCCACAAAGTGGACCTGCGGGTAAACAATAATCTCTCTTCTACCCTGCCACGCTTCCTTTTCCCGCTACCATTACCAGGATGGTTTCCTGGTGTAATATGCCTGACCTTCTCTAATTCCACATGCAACTCATCGGCGGTGAGCCTCTTTGGCGCATCACGGTTTTCATGCTTTGCATTGAACACATGTCTTCGGTATTTTCTAGGATGCGGCTTGTCCTTGGCAAGGAAACGGTGGTGTCCAATGTAACAGATCTTCCTAAGTATTGCGTATGACAGCGGATTCCTGTCACAGTGAACACATGCATTGTAACCATGTGTCGTTCGCCCTGACATAGTGCCCAAAGCCGGATAATCATGGATGCACCAAATTATAACAGCATGCAGAAAGAAATCAGCTGGTGTGCTGCTATATAGGTCTCGAGTGAGAACACCCCTCCATAGCTGTTGAAGTTCCTCCACAAGATGCTCCATGAAGAAATCAAAATCCTTTCCAGGACTTTTTGGACCTGGGATGAGCAAGGCCAACATGTAGTTTGATTCTTTGGTGCAGACATTTGGAGGCATGTTGTAAGGGATAACAAGCACTGGCCACATGCTATATGTGGCGCTCTGGTGGCCAAATGGGTTAAATCCATCTGAAGCTAAGCCAAGTCTAATGTTTCTCGGGTCAGCAGCAAACTTTTCGTGTTTCTGATTGAAGCTTTTCCACTCACTACCATGTGATGGATGGCTCATTACATTCTGATCTCTGTACTCCTGGTTCCTAGAATGCTACAATACATCCTCTCTTGTTTCAGCATCATGAAACAACCTCTGCAATCTTGGTGTAATTGGAAAATGTCTTGGGACATTACAAGGAATCCTCTTCACAGCATCGCCATCTTTCCATCTTGATGATTTGCATTTCGAGCATTCACTTAAGTTGGCATAATCCTTCCGGAATAGAACACAATTATTCTTACAAACATGGATCATATCATATCCAATTCCAACTACATGAAGGAAATTCTTCATTTTACTGTAGGTGTGTGGCAGCTCAGACGCATCTGGGAAAGCTTTGCGGGAAGCAGCCAACATCGCATCGAATGATTTGTTGGTCATCCGCTCAGATGTCTTCACCTGAAGAAAGGTGACCATAGCTACCGCTCAGATGTCTTCATTTTTAAGGTGAGTAATGTAATTGTAGGAAGAATATCACAGTGTAGACAATAGCCCCTGATGCTCTGTTCGGTGTTCGAAAGGAAAAAGCCGAACAAAGGATCAAAAATAATTTTCGCAGGAGTTTAACATAAGGTGTCTATGTGAATAAGCAGGCATCGCTGCAGGCTGCTACCGCTCATACTGCGGAGGTCTCCGGACTGAAGCAGAAACTGGAGCGGGCCGAGGAAGAGCTCGGCCTCGTGAAGAAGCAGCTGGAGGATAGCCAAGGTATGCAGTAACCTGCGTGTACATTTAATAAGGATGAATAGTCCGTGCGGACTAAAGTGTCATGAACTTTATTAGGGGCCACGACCGAGGTGGCAGCCCTCAAGAAGGCGTTAGCCGAGGCCGAGGACAAAGCGGTCAAGGAACGCGCCGCGCGCGAGAAGCACGAGGCCCTGGTTAACAAGGCCCAGCAAGAGCTCCAGGACGCCGTCGAGAAGCTCGAGTCCTTGGAGCGCGATTTTAGGACGCAAGAGTCCAAACTTGCGAAGGCCCGCCAGAGCGTGCAGGATGCCCGAGCCAAAGCCCAAAGCACCCTCCAGGAGATTCGGGCGGCCACGAAGATTGCGGCGGGTAATTCTTTCGCTATGCAAAGCAAGTATGCGAAGGAAACATTCCTCGTACTTACCCGAATTTGGGTTTTCCAGGGGCGTTCGAATCTGCCGCGTAGCATATCAGATGCTGTCGAGTTTCATCGAGCCGAAGAGGGGATGTCTACGGAGAAGCTATTTTGGTCTCAATATCTTGGACCAGAACATCTGGTGCCCTTTAGCGACCAGCTGAAACAGCTGGTCGAGCTGCACCGGTCGGCCGAGCTAGCCATGAAGGACCTAATAGTCTGGCTGTGGCCCGCCGAGCCCATACCCAGCAGCTACTTCGGACTTGTGAAGCGGCTTGTGAGTGCCTGCCCACGGCTCGAAGCCGTGAAGCGATCGGTCTGCATTGAAGGTGCATGAATGGCATTTGCCCGCGTCAAGATGCATTGGGCGAAGCTGGATGCCAAGAAGCTGATGACCGAGGGGCCGCCGGAGGGCAAGGAGCATCGTCGACTCGAGCTGTATTATGATAGTGTCTTGGAGGGATCCCGCCTTGTGGTGGAGCAATGTGCGAAGGATGTGATATTCCCATGAAAACATTCGGGTTGTCCTGTAATATGAAACAAGATCGGTATGTAATATGATGCTTCTAATGAAATTTTACCTCCTGTGCGGCCGTTTATTAAAATCTGAGGGTTGACCAGTCGTCGGCTTCTGCCCCCACGTAGATAGTACGGGGGTGTTCGGGATAAATCTAAACACTCTTTACTCCACATTCTGGTCCTTAAAGGAGGTGTTTAACGCAACGAACAAGGAAATCAGACTATACGGCCTTTATCACCCTCACTTAGCCATAGGAGTTTGACAATGAAAATTTCGGCGAAGCCCCTGGTGTTCGGAAGACCGAACTAGGGTCGCTATACACGCCTAAACAGAGAAAAACCGATTACTCGCATAAAGCGGAAAAAATCTCTTGGGATTTGAGACCTCTCGAACAGCTGACCAGCTCTCGCCGCATCATGACAGTCAGTTTTCGCCTTTCTCTACTAAGGTGCTCGTCCGAAAGAACTGGGACACAATCGCAGTAGTTCTCCCTTTACTACCCTAGCCGATATAGCGGAACGTAAGGTAGTAAGCACAGGAGCCGGGCAACCCAACTATTGACCAAAGACATGATTCGGAGCCGATGCATATAATGCTATAAGTTCAGGATGCCGAACTGTACTGTAAAAGTGTTCGGACTTTGTTGCCGTAATACGGGGCGTGATGAAGCCCCTGGCGCAGTAATACGTACCAGAGTGTACGTGTGCAATGAGTAATAAATACAAAGGAAAAGGGGGAAAAGTAAGTAATAAGCTGACGCTACCCTTCATTTGTAATGTGATTAATACATCGAGGCGTACTTGTACATGTAATACGATAAGCAAGAAAGGCTATTTAACATGCCAAAACCAAGTGCGAGCTGCGTGCGGGTATGTAAAACAGGTATAGCAATCATTAGCGGTGGCCACCTGGGGATTCCCTTGTATGCCAAAGCTCTTTGCCTCCTTGGTGTGTCCGACAAACGGGTTGTCAAAAGAAACCTCGAAAAGAGAGAAAGAATCTGAAATGAAAAAGAAAAAATGAAGGTACGCGAATCCTAGGGTTGGTCGAGCCGCACTGTGGATCGTGAGCTAGCTATACTTCCGTCCATACCCATGGGATTTTGGGCGCGTAGTTATATACGTGCGGTACGAATGCCACTCCCTCATTAGGGCTGGGACGGAGGCCGAATTGCTAATCAAGCTCTTGACAAGCTGAGCTGTCCTGTTGCAGTGTAGTCCGGACCCTCTTAACGATGTCCAGGGGCTCGGCAGCCGGATTATAGTTCTGCTTGAGAAGGCCGCTCTGTACCTCTGCTGCTAGGGCGGCTGTGTGCTCCTCTGTACGGAGGGAGCGTCCCATGTTTCCATTGACTGTTATGACGCCGCATGGACCGAGCATCTTGAGCTTTAGATAAGCATAGTGTGGCACCGCGTTGAATCTAGCAAACGCAGTTCGTCTGAGCAGTGCGTGGTAGCCGCTGCTGAAGGGGACGATATCGAAGATTAGCTCTTCGCTTCGGAAGTTGTCCGGGGAACCGAACACCACCTCCAGCGTGATTGAGCCCGTACAACGGGCCTCTACGCCTGGTATGACTCCTTCAAAGGTAGTCTTTGTGGGCTTGATTCGTCAGGGATTAATGCCCATTTTGTGTACTGTATCCTGATAGAGCAGGTTGAGGCTGCTACCACCGTCCATTAGGACTCGTGTCAGGTGAAATCCGTCGATGATTGGGTCGAGGACCAGTGCGGCCAAACCGCCATGACGGATACTAGTTGGATGATCTCGATGATCAAAGGTAATCGGGAATGACGACCACAGATTGAATTTTGGGGCGACTGGTTCTACCGCATAGACGTCCCTGAGTGCGCGCTTGCGCTCCCTTTTGGGGATGTGTGTAGCATATATCAAGTTCACCATTTTGACTTAGGGGGAAATTTCTTCTGCCCCCCAGTGTTCGGCTGCCGGGGCTCTTCGTCGTCGTCCTCGCTTTGCGATCCCATTTCCTTGCTCTCGGCATTTGACTTGCTGGCTTGCTTGAAAACCCAGCAATCTCTGTTGGTATGATTGGCTTGTTTATCTGGGGTGCCATGTATCTGGCACGGACGATCGAGTATGCGGTCCAAGCTGGATGGTCCCTCGCTGTTCCTTTTATAAGGCTTCTTCCGCTGGCCCGACTTGGAGCCATTGAATCCGGCGTGAACTGCAGTGTCATCGGTGTTATCGCCATTACTTCGGCGTTTGTGTCTATTGCGCCGGAGCTTGCTGGTGCTGTTTTTGGCCTCGGAGGGGCCTGCCTTGTTGGCTGTGTTTTTACTACGAGCCAGCCAACTATCCTCACCCGCACAAAAGCAGGTCATGAGTGCCGTGAGGGCTTCCAGAGACTTCGGCTTTTCTTGGCCAAGGTGGCGGGCGAGCCATTCGTCACGGATGCTATGTTTAAAGGCCGCTAGGGCTTCGGCATCTGGATAGTCAACTATTTGGTTCTTCTTGGTTAGGAACCTAGTCCAGAATTTTCTGGCTGATTCTTCAGGCTGCTCGGCTATGTGACTTAGGTCATCGGCGTCTGGTGGCCGGACATAAGTACCTTGGAAGTTGTCAAGAAAAGCTTCTTCCAAGTCCTCCCAGTTGCCGATGGAATTTTCAGGCAGGCTGCTTAACCAATGTCGAGCTGGCCCTTTGAGCTTTAGTGGGAGGTATTTGATGGCGTGGAGGTCGTCTCCACGGGCCATATGGATGTGGAGAATAAAATCCTCGATCCATACTGCGGGATCGGTTGTTCCGTCGTAGGATTCAATATTGACGGGCTTGAACCCCTCGGGGATTTCATGATCCATTACTTCATCTGTGAAGCAAAGAGGGTGTGCGGCGCCTCTATATCAGGCCGCGTCGTGGCGCACCTCCGATGAAGTCCGCCTGCGGTTATCGGCCCGGGCGTGACTAGGTTTGTCACGTCCGAATAGGTAGCCGCCGTCGTGAGTCGAAAAGCGTCCTCGCGATCCGTAGATTGATCTGGTGTGTCCTGCTGTATTGTCCAGGTCCTGCCGAAGGTCGTATGTATAGTCCCGAGCTGTTTTGTCTCTGTTTTTATGAGGCGGTGGGGCGGCCTGCTGTTCGGCCTCAGTTGCCGTTTTATCCCGACCGCGGGGTGGTCGGTCCGCATTGCGCGAGGGAGGTATGGGCTCTGGCGCATCCTCATCGAACTGAGGTAGCAGTCTGTGCGTCTGGTAACTCTTTGCTAGACGCTTGAGGCCGTATTCTTCGGCTGCCAGGACATCAGTCCATCTGTCAATGAGTAGGTCTTGATCAGCTTGAAGCTGCTTCTGCTTCTTCTTCAGGCTTCTTGCAGTAGCTATTAGCTGGCGCTTGAAGCGCTCCTGCTCGAGGGGTGCCTCAGGAACGATGAAATCCTCGTTGCCGAGGCTCTCCTCTTCCTCGGAGAGTGGATGATAACTATCGTCATCCGAGTCGTTGGGCATGGCCTGTTTATCAGGGTTAACTTGCCCGTTTTCTTGTTCCTCCTGTTCGGATGTTGCTCCAACTGGGTCTTCATTGTTTTCGGCGTCGTCCGGAGTACTATTTTCTCTGGTGCCAGTGTTGCTATCTTTTGAGCAACGTGACTTAGAACGGCGTTTAGGGCGCTGGCGCTTGGACTGTGGCTCAGGAGGTTTATTCGCAACTGGATCTTCTTTGTCATCGTCGCTAGCTTTTTTAGGTGTGTCAACCATGTACACATCGTACGAAGAGGTGGCCGTCCAACATCCAGTGAATGGCGGGTCTTGGTCTTGCTCCTTGTCGGCATCGTCGTCCATACCATCGATGTCTTCAGAGCCATAATCAAGCATGTTA
Source organism: Triticum aestivum (assembly GCF_018294505.1). Taxonomy (NCBI): domain Eukaryota; kingdom Viridiplantae; phylum Streptophyta; class Magnoliopsida; order Poales; family Poaceae; genus Triticum; species Triticum aestivum. Next base: position 364,765,335 of record NC_057802.1, on the reverse strand, counting down.
GTTAAGTCCTCGACAGTGGCTATGAAGTGGGTGGCGGGTGGGAAGCAAAACTCTCCATCATCAGCCTCTAGTTCGAACCGGACATAGTTCGGCTGTGAATCCCCCGCCAAGGATAGGTTTTTAAATGAATTTAGCACATCGGCTAGGGGCGAGTGTTGGAAGATGTTTGCGGCGCTGAACTCGGAGATCGATGACCGATCTAGCTCGGTGTCCGCAGGCGTACGTGGTTCGGAACTTATAGCCGGAAACGAGTCCGGAATTTCGTTGACGCAGATATTGCAAGGTGTTGAGTCTGTGTGCGGCTCCAACGCCGCGGATTCTGTGGCCTCGGATGGCACGATCTGCTCCGGATCTAAGGCCGTAGCAGTTACAGGAACCACCTCCTGAATGTGGTCCGATGACAGATTTAAGTCATGTTCATCAAAGCGAGGGGAGCGATCGCTGCGGTCTCAAATCCGTTGAAGGTCAAGTCTCCACGGGTATCCGCGACGTAGTTCAAGCTTCTAAATCTAACCTGGTGGCCAGGGGCGTAGCTATCGATCTGCTCCAGATGGCCAAGCGAATTGGCCCGCAGTACGAAGCCGCCGAATACGAAGATCTGTCCGGTGAGGAAGGTTTCTCCTTGGATAGCGTCACTATCGATGATCGAACGGGCCATCGAACCTTTCGTCGACGGCACAGTGGAACTCTCAACGAAAGCACCAATGTCGGTGTCAAAACCGGCGGATCTCGGGTAGGGGGTCCCGAACTGTGCGTCTAAGGTCGATGGTAACAGGAGACAGGGGACATGATGTTTACCCAGGTTTGGGCCCTCTCTATGGAGGTAATACCCTACTTCCTGCTTGATAGATCTTGATGAATATAAGTATTACAAGAGTTGATCTACCACGAGATCGTAATGGCTAAAACCCTAGAAGTCTAGACTGTATGACTATGGTAATGAGTATATGCCTTCCGGACTACACCTTCCGGTTTATACAGACACAGGGGGGATCTAGGGTTACATAGAGTCGGTTACATAGGAAGGAATCTTCATAGTTGATCGCCAAGCTTGCCTTCCACGCCAAGGTGAGTCCTATCCGGACACGGGTATAGTCTTCGGCCTTCGCGTCTTCACAGCCCATCAGTCCGGTCCATAGATAACAGGCAGGACGCCCGAGGACACCTTGGTCCCGGACTCCCTCAGCGGCGCCGACTTATCGGCGCGGCGGGGAGGGCGGATTTGGTGGAGCGAATGGAGTGGAGGGGGACGGGGGGAGGGGGGTTTGGGGAATATTATTGGCTAGTTGGCCGAAGGGCGGTTGAATCTAGGATTTGGGGGAATTTTAGGGTGGGGGGGGGAGGATTTCCGCGCGGTGGGCGGGGGGAGTTTGGCACATGGTCGGTTTCAGGACCACGTGTCAGTGAAGAGGCAAGCCGAAGCGCGTTCCGTTTGCGTGAGCCGTGTGCTGGACCGAACGTGTGTGGGGTGCAATGCGACCGCGACATGGGTGTTGCGAGTGTACCGCCTTTTTTCCTTTTATAAACTAGGTGCTTCGCCCCCTCAAAAAAAACTTGTTGCTTCGCTCGATCCATCGATACTACTACTAGTAATCCGGTAATCCCGACTAAAACGGCGCGGTCGGGTCTTTTCCCGCGCGATATGCTGGGAGGTTGGCTTAGTTAGGTTTTTTAGGACGAGTAATGCTACACCTACGTAATCCCAGTTACGTAATTAACGTAATGTGAAACGTGTGAGCTGTTGATTGTAGATTGGGGGGAGGGAGGGGCCCACCACCATGAAAATCAGGGGAGGAGAGAGAGTGGCAATTTACGTTAACCCTTTCGTAGGTTCCCGTAGATGTAGAAAGATGTGAAATGCGTGAATGTGCATTTGCAGATAAGGCCTTCCCTCGTTCATCCTTTTCTCCCACAAGATCTTGATCTTCCGTGCAACGCACGGGCATCTTGCTAGTACTCCTACAATATACTATATTATTGTGAAAGTTCATATACACCGGCCGAGATTAATGCAAACACGGCAGATTTTCATTACATTTCGAACTTTTATAGGACAGAAAAATAAAACAAACCCGACTCGAAACCTATTCTACGGCGGCGACCGACGTCCTCCATCTGTGATCTCCATGTACGGGGGCGGGGTTCAAGACCCGTGAAGTGAAGGTGCGGTCTCTGACGAGGAAAAGTAGAACACGGGAGACGTTCCGACCAGTTGGCACACCATGCCCTGCCGCTTCCCATGCCCTACTCATCATCGGAGGAGTCCCCGATCTCGGCGGTGCCGGACGTTGGACAGCGGCACGTAGGACGCGTGGCTGATGGTGCTCCCGTCGTCGGCCGCCAGCGTGGCCACCGCTTGTGCGGTCACGTTCGCGTCCGGCTACGCCGCTATTGCGTCGCGAGAGACGACTTGAGCAAGGGCGGAGACCTCGAACTTCATCCCCGAAGACAAGCTCTCCCGTAGAGCGTTCGCGCTCGCGGTCATGGCGGATGTGGTGCCAGGTAGGAGGACGATGCGCTATGGTGTGGAGGTTAGCTGGGCGTTGCCGCTTTAAGTAGCGCATTCCGGTGAGGCCAAGCATCCTGGTGCGTCATTAAGTCGCCAGAGTTGGTTCCTCGGGCACCGATCCTCTTAACGACGGCATACGAATGGACGGCATGAATGCGGGCAGCTGGCGCCGGCTGGGGACCACACCGCGCGACGGCGCGAAGGACGAGGGTTTTTGGTGTGCCAGGGTAGTCAGCTGCGGTCGTGGCAAAGTTGGAGATGCCCTTTGCTCACATGCGATTGACACATGTCATTGGAAAAGCAAGACGACCTGGCATGGTCTCAGGTCCTGAGGATGCAGTTGGCCGCGCTACACCACTCCGCGGACGCGTCCCGGTGCCCCGTGCATCCTCGACGAGCCGGGTGTTGGGCTGTGTTTGGATTGTGGCCAAAGTGCACCTTACCAAAATTTTGGTCATGACCCAAAGATTGGTCTTTGTTTGGATGGTTGCCATTTTTTGGCATGCCAATGAACTCTAGCCAACTCTATTTCATTTTTCTTGCCAATGTAGGCCAAATCATGGGCAACCAAAACCTCAACCAAAATTTTGGCTACCCAATGCTTTGATGGGCAACCTTGGGCACAAACCAAACATACTGTTGGTTGTGCCACAGCACTAACGCCACCCTCGGCACACTGAAACCGACCGTGTCTAGTGACGATGAGCGTGTCGCTCACCGCGGTCGTCGTGTCCAGAGGCGGTGCTAGAGCTGCGCCACGTTGTTGTCCCCCACGACCCACATGAAAGGTTGCCGGTGGCGAGGAGGTCATGGGCCAGCTCCTCCATTGGACTAGTCTGCACTACGTCGTCCTGACAGGTGTGCCCCACATGTCGGTTTCCCTGTTTTCCCGGTCATATTCGAGCGGCAGTGCTCCGCGTTGCGCATTAGGCCTTTCACTATGTAGGCCAAGCGAGACAACTTATTGTTTATTTGAGCCGTTCAAGTATAATCATGTGGCGTTTGCTTATTTCTCATTCCTCTCCAACCCTCTTCTCCATCGATCATGTCGCCCTCTGGTCGAGTCCATCCTCCTGCATGCCTCATTTGAACATTCCGCCGAGTATCATTCGCATGTGGGCCTAGACCATGCTTGTATTTCCAATGTTTTGTAATTTGTCCGACATGCATAGAAACAAACAGTTCGTTTAAAGTTTCACTTTGCCTCCACTACGTGTCGCTTCGCGTCTTAGTTTTGACATCCCATTCGGTTCATGCCCCGACACATGTTGACGAGATCGATTGATGTTCAGAGATCAATTGCGTGTCGTGCAAGGAGATAAAGGTTTGGTCTGTTTCTATGATAGAAATGACCCGGGGGGGTCTGTGGGGATTAGAGGGAGTATATTGTACGTTCATAAGTGAAACTAACATATTGTACCCACCCTAGTCCTCTTTCAATCGATCTCCGGACCTCGAGATGAAATCGAGAGAGAACGAGTGGGGGCATGTGTGATACCTAAGGCAGATTCAAAATTTTGAACCCGTGATCATAGCATCCGCAAATCATATATAAAGGGTATTCAATGTTCGTTTCGTTTTTGAACGTACAATATACTCCCTCCTATCCTTTCTAGTTTACATATAAGTTTTATGTGTAGTTAAAGTATCTCTACTTTGATCAAAAAAGTATCAACATTCAACAACGCCCAATCAATATTGTTAGATTCGTACATACTCCTAGATTTGTACTCGAGATGGTTTCCAATTTTTTTTCAACCACGTGAATGTGCTTGTTCTCGCGCATGCTCTTCCTACTAGGATTTTGCCACGTATAGTCAGTCCAATAGTAACTTTTTTTAAGCTCCCTGTCCAATAGTACTAGTGGAGTACTGACAACATATGTACTAGAGTATGCAGTGCTCATAGTAGTACTCCCTCCTTCCATTTATATAGGGCCTATGTGGAGGAGAGAGATGTGAAAAAGTAAGGGGAGTGAGCTCTCATGCAAGAGCCTAGCTATATACGCATTCCTAGTTAAATACAATAAATATGAAGAAAGAGATGGAGAGGAGATGGAAAAAGTACTAATACAATAGCCAACCTTATAATTTTTTTTGCGGGAAATAGCCAACCTTATAGCCCACACTACTGTATGAGTGCATATAATAGATGATGGCTATAGATGACCTGGCAGTTCCTTATAGCCATCGACTGGCTATATTATTAACCATGCTCTAATGCGTTTTTCAAAACCGCATTTGACTATTGACAAGATTAATAGTACATGAGATGTATAATGTGAAAATTATATCATTGGAAGCTCCTTTCACATACGAATTTGACCGTATGCTTTGTGTAAATTGCATGTCATATATTATTACTCTAACATTTGGTCAAAGTTAGCCTTGAAAAACGCATTAGGCCCTGTATAGTAAATGGAAGGAGGGAGTAGTAGTGGAAGTGGATCCTCTGACGTAGGTATCCCTGCCTTACCCTCCCTTTCGGTCACTTACTGGAGGACCCCATGCTTGCTAGGCCCCGCATGTCAGTTACTCAATGGGTTCGGCCACGTCAGGGGATCCTCATCCGTAGTATACTCCCTCTGTTTTTATTTACTCCGCATAAAACGGAGGGAGTGGTAGTATAAATGACGTGGGCGGGGGAGGGGGAGGGACGTCGGTTTGCTCTCAACTACGGTCCCACAAGCGAGCAAAAATGCAAGACGAAGCGCGTTCCATTCGGTGAGCGACGTGGAGGGTCCAGCGTGCCGGGCTGCAACGCGAACGCGACAAGACCGATGTACAGTCAAAACCGATTGACCGGTCGTCACCGGAACCACTATTCACACCAGAACCTTCGCTGCTCGGCCTACGCCAGCCACTGCCCTAAAACCACACCTAATCTCCAGCCCCTTCCCCCACCTGTCGATCCCCTAGCCCGCATCAAGCGTCCCCTAGTTCGTCGGAAAGCCATGGTGCGCCGCAAGATCACGTACTACAAGATGCTGACACCGCAGCGCCGCGCAGAAATCGCGGCGGCGGTCGGCGCCACAGACCTCCGTTCTCAAGCTCGCTTTGCGGTGGGCCAATCCCCGAGTTCTCTGGAGCCAAGCTACGAGGAGGAAGAAGCCGATCCAATGTTCATGGAGGAGGTCGCGGCGCGAAGGCCCCCGATAGGTATGAGACGATGGACGTCGACTTCATGCCGGCGTCCGAGTCCCCCATGGTGCAGGCGGACCAGCGGTTCAACCTGGCGATACTAAAGGAGGACCGGGAGGCAGAGGCTCAACTCGACGCGGCGCGCGCGCATGCCGCTGCCATCGAGGCTCTCCTGCAGGCGGAACCGGATGTCGTGGATGTGAACCGGGCAGCGGAGGCTCAACTTGAGGCGGAGCGCGCGGATGCCGCTGCCATCGAGGCCCTCCTGCAGGCGGAACCGGACGTCCTGGACTTGAACCGGGCGGCAGAGGCCCAACTCGACGCGGAGCGCGTGGATGCCGCTCTCATCGAGACCCTCCTGCAGGCGGAACCGGACATCCTGGACTTGAACCGGGCGGCGGAGGCTCGACTCGACACGGAGCGCGCGAATGCCGCTGCCATCGAGGCCCTCCTACAGGTGGAACCGGGCGTCCTCGACTTGAACCGGGCGGTGCTCTCGTCCGTGCAGAGCGCCCGCACGCTCCGCATGAACGAGTAGCTGGAGGCCGAGGACAACCATGGTGCGGAGACACACGTCGGCAGCTACGGCTGGTTCGCGCCGGCAGCCAAAGATGACGAGGCCGTCTCGTCCTGTGAGCAGTGATAGTTTTTCTTTATGTTGTTGTTTCTATGGATCTTTTGCTGTGTAAAAAACATATATTGTTATGCAAGTCGCCTTACTTGGGTCAGTCTACCATTTCAGGCAGTTTGATGAATATCCTACGTCTCCTAACCCTTCTTCCTCACATCTTCTTCTTCCCCAACAGACCACCGCACGGGCCATACGGATACTCCCCAACATGCGGTTGGATAAACATACTCTATGAATGAAAATTATGTGTCAGCGGTAGGATGGCTGAGTTTGGTTTGTTCACATGCAACAGCACGTGTCAGTGAGGGTGCGTTCCCTTGGTTGGGTTTGCGGCATGCAGGAGCGACTGTGTGAGGGTGCGGTGCAACCGCGGCGTGCAGGAGCGACCGTGTGAGGGTGCGGTGCGACCGCGACAGCCGTGCGCAAGTGTACCTCCTTTTCATTTTGAAAACCTTAGGCAAGCTTGGCAAAAATGTGTGGCGGAGTATGGCAATGCAAGGCCTAGACCAAAACAGGATAAGTACGTCCTACGTACTAGGAGTACTAGTGTTAAAAAAGAAAGGCGGGGTTTTCCTTCACGGGATTAATCGATACAAATCCTCGTTTCACGTGTCAATTAATGCGTATTTTTTCTCCAAAGACCAAAGAGCTAACCATCTCACTCCTCATCGCTTGATTAATGCAGCGCCATGCAAACCAACCTTCTCACTTCTGCATGCATGCAGGGGATATTAATGTCCTTGGTTGCTAGTACGAGGCAAACCCCATCGATTTTGCCTCGATTAGTGTCAGTGGCCTATTGCAAATTGTAATTTTGATATATTGGCCTAGTGTACCAAAAAAATGGAGGTAGTAACTATATTTGACTTCCTTCCCCATTACGGTGACGTTGATGATATCTCGAACGTTGTGGTTTGGCGAAGTGCGTTCGACGGAGAACACCATTGACGGAGACCACGGTAAGTCGTTCGCAAGTGTTGCCTGCAAGCCGAGACAACCGCCTTATTTGCATCCAGGAAGTTCGTTGAACCAAAGGACGCGTAAATGTACTAGCACTACTCGTACACAATAGCGTCGTCCATCCAGCTTAGTGCGGTGAGATGGTTTCTCGAAGAAGATGATGGAGAAGCGGAGTCAGCAAAGAGTAAATGATGGTTGCTTCGTCCGTGCTTTGTGATTTGACGCCTCACTGCTTTGTGATTTGTGATAGAAGGGACAGGGGAGTAGACTCTGTGCTCTATACTGTACATGCGTCCAAGCACGGGAGAAAGAGGAGATACGTTGCATTTTTCTATTCCTTCAATCAATCAATCAGGGAGCTTCGGTTCCATCCTTTTGGCTTTGGCAACACCGTCCACAATGGTTCCCACGATGCCAAAAGCTATTTTCACATTTGGCTACACATTGTGGATGCCCTTAACCATACCACTTGGTTTTGCTCCTGTGTGCTTTCTATACAAATCTCAATTATATTGATCTAAAAAATTATAGAATCAAGATTACTAAAAAGGAGGTGATTTTGCCGCGCGGATGGCGGGGGAGGTTTCTTATTTTAGAGGACTTTGTCCTGGCGGTTTGCTAACATGCGGTCCCACGTGTCAGTGCTTTACCAAGCCGATCCGCTTCCCACATGAGGCAGAACAATGGCAGAAGCAACACGTGGTTAACTTGAAGAAGATGAGGGAGAAGCGGATTCAGCAACGAGTGAAATGATGGTTGCTTCGTCCCTCCAACTTCTTTTTTTAGCATTATTACTTCGTCCCTCCAACTTAACTGCGCGAAAGGTGCAGCTTTGTGATTTGATGCCTCATTGCTCATTACTACGCCGGCGCCATGACTGGGTGCTTCACCCCGGCTGCTCTGCAATCCTGCAGGCGGAACCGGACGTCCTGGACTTGAACCGGGCGGCGGAGGCTCGACTCGACGCGGAGCGTGCGGATGCCGCTGCCATCGAGGCCCTCCTGCAGGCGGAACTGGACGTCCTCGACTTGAACCGGGCGGTGCTCTTGTCTGTGTAGAGCGCCCGCACACTCCGCGTGAATGAGTAGCTGGAGGCCGAGGACAACCAATGTGCGGAGACACACGTCGGCAGCTACGACTAGTTTGCGCCGGCAGCCAAAGACGACGAGGCCGTCTCGTTCCGCGAGCAGTGATAGTTTTTCTTTATGTTGTTGTTTTTATGGATCTTTTGCTGTGTAAAAACATATATTGTTTTGCAAGTCGCCTGACTTGGGTCAGTCTACCATTTCAGGCGGTTGGATGAATATCCTACGTCTCCTAACCCTTCTTCCTCACCTCTTCTTCTTCCCCAACAGACCACCGCACGGGCCGTACGGATACTCCCCAACATGCAGTCGGATAAACATACTCTATGAACGAAAATTATGTGCCAGCGGTAGGATGGCTGAGTTTGGTTTGTTCACATGCGACAGCACGTGTCAGTGAGGGTGCGTTCCCTTCGTTGGGTTTGCGGCGTGCTGGAGCGACTGTGTGAGGGTGCGGTGCGACCGCGGCGTGCAGGAGCGACCGTGTGAGGGTGCGGTGCGACCGTGACAGCCGTGCGCAAGTGTACCTCCTTTTCATTTTGAAAAATTTAGTCAAGCTTCACAAAAATGTGTGGCGAAGTATGGCAATGCAAGGCCTAGACCCAAACAAGATAAGTACGTACTATGTACTAGGAGTACTAGTGTTAAAAAAGAAAGGCGGGGTTTTCCTTTGCGGGATTAATCGATACAAATCTTTGTTTCACGTGTCAATTAATGCGTATTTTTTCTCCAAAGCCCAAAGAGCTAACCATCTCAATCCTCATCGCTTGATTAATGCAGCGCCATGCAAACCAACCTTCTCACTTCCGCATATTAATGTCCTTGGTTGCTAGTACGAGGCAAACCCCATCAATTTTGCCTCGATTAGTGTTAGTGGCCTTTTGCAAATTGTAATTTTGATATACTAGCCTTGTGTACAAAAAAATGGAGGTAGTTACTATATTTGACTTCCTTCCCCATTGCGGTGACGTCGACGATATCTCAAACATTGTGGTTTGGTGAAGTGCGTTCGACGGAGAACACCATTGAGGGAGACCACGGTAAGTCGTTCGCAAGTGCCGCCTGCAAGCTGAGACAACCGCCTTATTTGCATCTAGGAAGTCCGTTGAACCAAAGGACGCGTAAATGTACTAGTACTACTCATACACAATAGCGTCGTCCGTCCAGCTTAGTGCGGTGAGATGGTTTCTCGAAGAAGACGATGGAGAAGCGGAGTCAGCGAAGAGTGAAATTATGGTTGCTTCGTCCGTGCTTTGTGATTTGACGCCTCACTGCTTTGTGTTTTGTGATAGAAGGGACAGGGGAGTAGACTCTGTGCTGTATAATGTACATGCGTCCAAGCACGGGAGAAAGAGGAGATACGTTGCATTTTTCTATTCCTTCAATCAATCAATCAGGGAGCTTCGGTTCCATCCTTTCGGCTTTGGCAACACCGTCCACAATGGTTCCCGCGATGCCAAAAGCAATTTTCACATTTGGCTGCACATTGTGGATGCCCTTAACCATACCACTTGGCTTTTCTCTTGTGTGCTTTCTATACAAATCTCAATTATATTGATCTAAAAAATTATAGAATCAAGATTACTAAAAAGGAGGTGATTTTGCCACGCGGATGGCGGGGGAGGTTTCTTATTTTTAGAGGACGTTGTCCTGGCGGTTTGCTAACATGCGGTCCCACATGTCAGTGCTTTACCAAGCCGATCCGCTTCCCACACGAGGCAGAACAACGGCAGAAGCACCACGTGGTTAACTTGAAGAAGATGAGGGAGCAGCGGATTCAGCAAAGAGTGAAATGATGGTTGCTTCGTCCCTCCAACTTCTTTTTTAGCATTATTACTTCGTCCCTCCAACTTAACTGCGGGAAAGGTGCAGCTTTGTGATTTGACGCCTCATTGCTCATTACTACGCCGGCGCCATGACTGGGTGCTTCACCCCGGCTGCTCTGCACTGTATTCCGGTATAGCACGTGGACCCGGTAGCTTGATGTCCCACATGTCGGCAAAAGGGACTAGAAGATTTATGAAAGCGAGCGCTCCACTCTTATGACGGAGGAGTACACGACACGACGGCCCAGTGAACTGTCACTTGTACTGTATAGTACTATAGTTTTGTTGTTTGGCACGATCCATCAATACAAACCCGATTAAACAGGAAAGGGCGGGATTTTTCCCGCGTGGTATATGATACTGGCCATACATTTCAAAGGCAATTTTAATGTATGCAAGCTAAATAATTAAGTAACAATATGATATCTAGTAAAACTAAAAACACATATCATTTATTGTGTTAGAGTGTAGTAGTAGTGTTGTATTGCATAGTTGTTAGATGTAACATGCGAGAACTTGTAGAGATTTAGTCTTGGAGGGCCTACAGAGAGAAAAGCGTAATACGTTCACCGAACTTCAGAATGAGCTGATTACGGCCACTATATACGTTTTGCGGTGATTATACGGTCACTTGCTCACGGTTCAGCATCGGATTGCACTCTGTTGACCGGCCAAATAGTCTGCGTGGCACCATGCTGACTAGTTAAATTGACAACGTTCCTTGTGGGTCCCACCTATCAGTTCGCATAGGGAAAAGGTCAGATAAACACAAATTTACACAGGCGCGACAAGACTCCAACCCGAGCGCGGGAATCACCTGGTTGTGTATGTGTCTGTCAGGGCCTGATGTGTGCGCATGCACGTGTAGGTTGAGCACTTGAGAGTGTGTGTTGGTCGTGTGGTGTACTGGTGTGTGCATGCATGCGTGCGTGTGTGTGAGAGTGTTGTGTGCGTGCGTGGCTACGTGTGTACGTGAGTGTTGCGTGAGTGCGTGGGTGCATGTGTTCGTGTGAGTGTTGCGTGCATGCAGTTCGTGTGCATGCGTGCGTGTGTGTGTATAATCACCACACCAGCTCATGTGTGTTAAAACAGACGTCTCAGCATACCAATACAAGGCCACCTTGTCCGCTGTGCCCGCGGTCATGACTTCGAACCACCGTCCAATATTTTTTTGTCGTTTGTTTTCATTCTTACTAGCAAGATGCCCGTGTGTTGCACGTAACATCAATATGCATTTGTATGACTAGTTTATCTCGTGAGAGAAAAGGATGAACGAGGGAAGGCCTTATTTCCAAATATGGAGAGGTGTGTGGGTACCTTTTTGCAAAATTGTCATAGTTTCTTTCCTATCCGTCAGATATAAATCGGACAGCCTATATTGCAGGATGGCAGGCACACCATCATCACCAACTTTGTTTTTTTTATAATAGTGTAGATGTAGAGTAGATACAAGCCGACAGGTGGGCCCGATGGTAGTGACATAATGTGATGCAACACTAGAGGTGCCACGTGGAGCGTTTATCTGGTCAACTAGTCGTGTCTTGAGAAAATACAGAGTTGTACGGTGAGCCCGTGACTGTATAATAACCACAAAACGTAAATGGTGACTGTAATGAGTGGATTCTGAAGTCCAATGTACGTATCGTGCTTTCGCTTCAAATACAATGATCGTCACTGTATATATCGTGAGAGAAAGATGAAACATGCGTGAATGTGCTGGGGCTTACTTTTACAGGACCCGGAGATAGTTTGTGTGCGTACGTGAAAGGGGCGTAGAGGGGGGTATGCGATGGAGAGAGAGATGCTCTTCGTTTCTCTTTATTATGACTAACTTTATATATAGTATAAAAATATACAAATTCACAGTGCGGAATAAATATCATTGTGGGCACCATGCAATGCAAATTAGCGTTCATACTCCTCCATATAACTTTGTAATGTTGTATATATGTAGAAATTCTAAAATAATTTTTTGGCCACACTTTATTCAAAAGGAATGTTGTATGCGAAATAAACGTGAAGAGAGGGCTTTTTAGATCAATGGGGTACATGATGTAACATGTGTGAATGTGTAGTTGATGCATTTGGCAGGGCCTAGAGAGGTATGTGTGTGTATTACGTATTCGAGAGAGGCATGGATAGAGGGGCCGGCGGGGGGCGTGGGAGAGATAGCACGAGAAATGAGAGTGGTCTAGAGAGAGACGAATATGACGTCACGGCGAGAGATTCCCTTAAGTGTGTGTATGCAAGGGGGAGTGGATAGAGGCACCAGGAGAATATATTTGTTGTGTGTGGTGTCTGTGTTGGTATGTGTGGGTGTGAGAAGATAACGAGACGTGGGGGCAGAGGGTGTGTCACCGCGTGAGGTCTGGTGGGTCGAGGTGAGGCCCTTCGTTCGGTTCCGTCCTGCGCCACAATTGTCGGCCCGTGACGCATTTAGGGAGACCCATGGATGACTAGTCGTACAAGACAAAGATAACATAATTGTGAAGGACTCTGTGTCCACTAACAAAGCCGGCTAGGATTTGTAACCCTAGGTTCTCGGACTAAGGTAACCCCTTTATCTCTGATATTACTATTCATCCAACCTAACTTTAAGGGGCATCCTACAGAATGCTCTGCTAGAATCATACTCGTCAATTAGGAAGAGAGGTGTGAGACAATGCGTGAGAGACAGGCCTAAAGATAATGTGCATACAAGAGACACGTAGGTAGGTCTATGTGTATAGAAAGGGTCGATGGGGATTGTGCGTGTGTATGCTTGCGAGAGGAAGAGTGCTTGTGATAAAGGTTAGTGAAAACAGTCGTAAATGGTTACGAGAGAGGGAGGGTTATATCGAGAGCATGTGTGCGAGAAAGACACCTCGGGAGAGAGTGTGTGAGCATGTGTGAGAGACCACCGATGGAGAGTGAAACTACATGTAAAAGACTGATGTACACATTGATTAAAGATATAAATTGTATCCAAATATTAGGATGGGATCATGATATTTGCAATTCATGTAAGGAACGATCATTGATCCATCAGACATCTAGATTCTATCGAATGTGAGCATGTCTATGTTATTATTCGACACAATTGATCCACATAGTTAGTATTTTGAACTCCACACAATGCATCGCTTTAGCAATCGAATATAAACGTGAGTATAGTTCATGTTGTGTGTGTAAAGCACATTATACATACGAAAGTTACACAATGAACATTATACATAGCTACCTATGAACTAGCATACATTTGAATTCAACTTAAGGTGGTTTTAAAAATATCGAATTCAACATGAAGACCATTCAATTATTTGAATTTGATATCATGGCATTTGTAAATCATACCTAAATTATGGGGGCACCAATCTTTGCTCTCATTTTGTACATAATAGCATATGTAGTCGTGTACAAATAGATTCAAATTTAGCTCCTCCATTCCAAAATAATCGTAGTTATAGGATTTTCAAGTGTCAAAATTTCAAAAAGAAGCGGATAATTTAATGAGGTTTTCAAACATACAAGGTCAAATTTAACGTTGTCTATTTAGGTCAATCCTCAAAGTTCAAGAGTACTCTAAACGTGAATGCTTGTGTTTCAAAATTTCGAAGGAAGCGCCAAAAGAGCCTCTACTCACCCGAAACCGCGTGAGACCAATGTTTGGTAGTACAAGGAAATTACTTTTCTAATAACTCCGACCCGTGAAACCTACCGGCCCGACGTCCAAAGGTCTAAACCGGGGTAGGTTTGTAGCTTCATCTAAACGCCACGCAACCGCCTCCGAAAAACATTCATACACAATGGCCGCCTAAGCACACATGCGCGCGGCCGAAATTGCTCCCGCCCACTATTTGGGACACCTGGAATTACCATCCTACCCCCGACCCGTAGTAGGTCCGAAATTTAAGAGGGGGGCAACGTTTGTACTTTCCCCAAATTTCAAACAAGTGCGTCCCATCTTCTGTTCAAAAAAGCCAAAAACAAGCGCGTCCCAGACCGAAACATGGTTCTCCCCCTCCCCCCGCCCACCCGTCTGATTCCCCATTCGTACTCCGTGGGCGCAAAAACTACCTCTCCACCAGCCGCGAAACCCCGGCGTCCTCCGTCCGCCACCCCATCCCACCCATCAACTGCCTCCCTCCTCCATCACGCCGGAGCCGATACCCCGACGTCGTCATCCACCGCAACCTCAACCGTAATGCCCTCCACGGCTAGTAGTTGAAGCCAAGGCTTAGCCGTCCGTACCCGAGCCAGTTCACCCACGCCATCCTGCGCCTCACCGCTGCCGCTCCAACTTCGCCACCCTCCACCGCACCGGAGCTGTTCCTGCTACGCCATCCTTCGCCGCCTTGGATCTGCTTCCCCTCCGCCGACAAACGGCCACGGCAACACAGTCACCAATTTTGCCATGGGTTCGTCCAAGCCTGCACCCTCCTCCAGAACATCGGTTTCCCCGGCAAAAAGAAGAAGATCGGTGCGACATGTGGAGGCGACCACACCGGCAACAGAAAATGGTACTCCTCTTCCCTTATTCGTGCAAATCTTACATGTCTGCTTGCACGGTATTCATCCCACAGAAGACACTAGTTGACCGCTTCTTCTTGATACTAGATGTTCCTAGTTACTCGCGATGCACAAGGTTTCTCCTCATATACTATTTCACCTTAGCTAGAGGTCCGTCGCACCCCTGGATTTCAATTCCTGGTCAGTTGATTCCCAATTAATGGAAGCATTCCCCGGCATAACAGGCGCAAGTCCTCCTATTACGCCGAGGAAACAGCACCTCGGTGTTTATCTTAAGGGCGTGTGGGGCCTAGAGCTACTAGCGCCTGATCTGGACGTCGACCTGGATTAAAGGGATGGCCTGGGGGTGCTGCCAAGCACGGTGGTGGTGTGAGGTCGAGGGGAGGGTGGGGCGGGGGAGGCAGGGGTCTGGGCCGGTGGTCACTGGCGGTTCGAGAAAGATCATCAACAGTGACTCGTGGGAGGTAGACGAAGGCCATCTGCCCGTTCCTTATAGATCGGACGGTTCATAAAAATTCGACCGGCCTATTTATTTTCAGTTGACTGTTATCTTGATAGGACCACATGTGGTGGTGTGCTGGAGGAGTACCTGCATTTCCTGTGCTCATATATTACAAAATCATACGGAGTAGAATCTAATTTTGTTTGCCATGCAATGTTGTAGAGCTATCATATGTCTCCTGTCATTTATTTTTCAGCCACCTGCTATCTTCTACTTTTACAGTGCACTAGTTCTGCACACACTTCACCCATACTCTCACTATTGTGTTTTTATGCAAGGGTATTTCAGACCATGCCTTGACAGAAGCAGAAAAGAATAGAGAGAAGTCGCTCCAGCGTGGTACGCGGCTAGGCCAGACACGTTTCAAGGCTTTAAAGAGCGTAGTGTCCGCAGATGGAGACGGGGAACATAGCTCTGGAGTTGATGATCTTGCTCACCGTGAACCACCATCCTAGGTGCTTGCTTTAACTTCACGGTGTCATATGTGGTTGCATGTTGCATATGGTGTCTAGCTTGTATTCGAAAGGCCGAAGTCGGTCTTTATCAAGATAAGGAAAGATATTTTTTACATGAACCACCATCCTGGGAGCACCAGAAGAAAAATAGCTAGTCAGGGCATTGGCCGAGCCAGTGACAAGCCCACCATGGACATGCATCACCTGGAAGCCAACTAAAAAGCCACAATGGTGGCGAAGTAGCCCGCCTCCCAACAGGCTCTCAGGTCCTAGATGATCATGCTCACCACTCTAGCCGGATGTCTAGCTTGTATTGCTTCCAATTTGGTTAAATTGCATCTGCTTAGCTTACACACTATACCTTTGAATATGACATGCCTTCCTGTTTTTGGTACCTACTAGTACATCTGTCTATTAACCATGTTCTTACATCAAACTAATGTTCTTGTGTATCCCTCATCAATCACTTATGATGAGGCAGTGAGGCCAGTGGACTACTGTGATAAAAGATCCTCATTTAAAGAATGCAGCGTCAGCCTCCCCACATGATACTCAAGAAACAGCAAGGATAGATGAAGATAGTGAACGTAGCTCTATAGTTGATTACCGCATTTCCCCTACACTAGCATCACAGGTGCTTGCTCTAACTTGGCAGCGTGATATGTGGTTGCATGTTGCATATGGTGTCTAGATTGTAATTCTTCTAATCTGGTTAAATTGCATGTGCTATTCTGCTTAGTTTATACATTATACCTGTTAATGTGACATGCCTTCCTGTTTTTAGTACATAGTACATCTGTCTATTAAGCATGTCCTCACATAAAACTATTGTTTTTTTGTATCCCGCATAAATCAATATGACGAGACACCTTCAGTATATGCAGTGTGATATTAGTTGCATCTTTGATATGATTTATAGCATGTGCTGCTTCTAATTTGTTGAAATGCCATTTATGATGGGACACTTTTAAGTTGGCAGAGTCATATTGGTTGCATCTTTAACGTGGTGTCTAGCTTGCATTGCTTCTTATTTGTTGAAATGGTTTCTGCTTAGTTTACACAAACAGTTGAGAATATGCCATGCCGTCCTGTTTTTCGTATTATTCCATCCTGGAATCATGTGTTTCCCTTACACCAAAGTAGTGATTGTCAGTATCATGCACGAATGAGTTCTGAAGAGTGAATTTTATTGCTTTTTCTTGTAAGTTTTACTTGACAATTCAAAATCAATAAAGCGGAAGGAAGTTAGCAAGGCAGCGGATGAAGGTGCTCCTTCCAAACGGAGGGCGTCTACAGATTCTACTCCTCCATCCCCCCAAGATGATTTCCAAGACAACACATGCATAGCCACTCAACGTAGCTATGTTGGTGATGAGCACGTCTCCCCTAGTGCACCATAACAGGTGCTCCCTCTAACTTGGCACTGTTATATGTGGTTGCATGTTATGTATGATGTCTAGCTTGTATTGCTTCTAATTTTGTTGAATTTCATCTGCTTACTTTACACATTATACTTGTGACTAAGACACGTGTTCCTGTTTCTAGAACATACAATATCTGTCTATCACACCATGTTCTTACATCAAAGTACATTTGTTCTGAAGAACTAAATTGTTATTCGTTTTTCTTGTCGGCTTGACTTAACATGGCACAGAGAAAGAGGAAGCAAGACAGAACGACAGGGAAAGGGAAGCGGAACAATCCTGCAGATTCTGCTGGTACTGATGGTGCAATAGAAGGTCAAACTCTAGTGGAAAATTGTACCGACAGGGTATCCCGTGCTACACGAGCTACATAACAAGCCAAACAGAAACAAATAGCTGCCACCAAACAAGCAGAGACAACCCTAGTTGTTGCAACACCTTCCACAGTACCACCAGCTGCACGATTTACTCGTTGGTCAACTCAGCTAGCAGCACTTTCCCAAGCTCCCTTGCCACCTGACACTACTTCCGAAGCACTCTTGACACAAGATGAGTTGGCAAGATCAGATGAACTTTGTGAGCTTCAACAGCAAGAAGGTAGTTGCTGGAGTCAAGTTACAGTTGCATGCTTCTTTATATGTAGTCTCACAGTTTGATGTACACTAACACTTCCTATGTTTGTTGTTGGACTAGCACCTAGGCGCAAGAGGAAACAAACTTCAGGGATAATGCTCGATAGGTTAACTACATCTAGAGGAGTAAGAATGGAGATCCGTTTTGAGGCACGTTTAAAAAGGCCACGTGATGCTACAGAGTCAGCCAAGTTAGTTTCAGAGGCAGCGGTTGCTGTTAGGTGTCATGTACGTATCCTCCCAACATGGATTCAGTACAGGAATGACAAAGACGAAACCCAGTTCAACACCTTCCTCGACCATTTATCTGTAAGTATGGTTATGTATGGAAACTAGTAATATCGTCTTGCTCCGTCCAATACTTTCTAGGTTGCTGATAATGAGACTCCCATGATTTTCAACAGATGAGGTTCAAGTTGGATAGCCAAGATGATGCAACCAGACAAGCTTGCACCCATGTTTTCAAGTCTGCTCTGCGACAGTATCGGTATAACTTGAGGAAAACTCACTTTGAAGGCAAGGCTAACAGTGAACTTGCCCAAACATCTCCAGTGGAAAATATATCTGATGAAGACTGGAGAGGCCTCGTTAAACACTGGTCCGATCCAAAGTATCAGGTACATTATATATATATATGTGATCAGATCACATGTTGAAGTCCTATTTACGCATGTGCCACACAAATCTATCTACTTGTAGGTGAATTGTTCAAAGAACAAGGCCAACCGTACGAAAGTGAAATTCCAACAGACGACAGGATCTCGTAGCTATATTGCACACTGCGAGGATCTTGTAATTAGCTGTTGTTTCACTCTTTTCGCTGTACCATATTATCAGATCTATATTGACTTGTTCCAAATGCAGAGGAAAGCCCGCAGGACCAAAAAGTACCTGAACCAAATGTTGTGGAAATCTTCAAGGACTGTCACACCAGCAAGAAGAAGGGCATGACTACACCAGTCAAAGCCGCTGTTGTAAGTCCTTAATCCTCATGCCTTTTAACTACTACTTACTCTGACTTGTGCCTTGAACTGCATGGTTTGCAGCCACTGTCTATTACTCTTTTCAATTTTATACACAATTGTCTTAGCGTATCATTGCACCTTACAAGGTTTAAAAGAGAGGAGTGATGTTCCTTTGATCTTGACGTGTAATCTAGTTCCATGCTGGACTTGCCCACACAACGTTACAATTGCATGTTTGTCTGTTCTCAGTTGTTTTGTGATATGAATGATGTCATACTATGCTTACCGTATTATAAACTTCGGCTCTTTATCCTTAGCCCTCAATACAATGTGAAGAAATAGACAATACATTAGCGATGGTACATGGTCATATGTTTGAAACCTGGTTTTATTATGTACTTTGCAATAAAATACAACTAATATTTTACATGGGTTCACCACGTGCCAGTTTCACCACGTGCCGTTAATGGGTATAAAGTGATACACTGTTCATTACGGGCCAGTTTTACCACGGGTCGTTGATGGGCCGAGAGTTACTAAGGGCCTCATATGGGCCGAAAGACGTCATGGGCCATACATGGGCCGGAAGTTAAAACGGGCTGGAATTATATTGGACGGCCCAGATGATGCTACTGGGCCTAATTCGGATAGGCCATAAACGGGCCCTGGGTTAGCGGGTTGTAAATGGGTTATATGCGAACATGCCGTTAACAGGCTTGCCGTGGGCCGGCCTGCCACCTTTTGACCAAGTCAAATGGGCCGGCCTTTTCATAGGAATGGGCCTCTGTTGGGTCGTGCCACGTGTCGACGTATCATAGGCGCTTTGGGTCCAATGAGTGGATGACATCTGTCCCAACGGTGAGCCGACACGTGTTTCCTTGAGCCAATGATGATTTTACACGTGGAAAATCCCCATTGGTTGGGGCTGTTAACGGGTTATCGGATCCAAAACCGGACCCGATAGCTTAATGGCGTTCCATTATAGTGGATGCCACATGTCAGTCACCCTTGACGAAAGCACTTCTGTGACGCGCGATTTATCGTCATGGAAGTGGACACTTCCGTGATGATAATTTTGGTAATGTCATGGAACACTTCTATGACAGCACAGGTATGACTATCTTGATTCTGTCATAAAATCATCATGGATGTACATGCATGACAAAAAACGCGACCTACTGTGACAAACACGTATCATCACGGAAGTGTATTTTTTTTGTAGTGCAAATTACCCAATACGCATCTAAGGTAGGAGTTACTCTGAAAAATCTTAGGGAAAAGGAACCCATAGTTAATGAGAAGATAGATCAAGATTCCACAAGAATTGATAAACTCGAAGATATTATTACCAACTTGGGGTCCGCTTTTTCCGCCGTTAAAAATACCTCAAACCCTCCTCCTACCAAAGTTGCCAAGTTTATCTATGTTCCTAAAAATAGGGGTGAATCTTCTAGTATGGAAAATGAAGACCTCAAATCAATAAGTGTTCACCCCAACTTTTTCGATATCATTAAGGAACCTTTTGCTACAAATGAATTTCTTGATTTCTTGCCTAGGAGTTTGATCATTAACAAAACCAAAGAACCTCCTAAGGGTTATGTGTGTTCAATTGAATAATTGCTTACCAAAGATGGCAATACCTAGATCTCTTGCTTTTATGCCTAGCTAGGGGCGTTAAACGATAGCGCTTGTTGGGAGGTAACCCAATTTTATTTTTGTTCTTTGCTTTTTTGTTCCTGTTTAATAATAAATAATTCATCTAGCCTCTGTTTAGATGTGGTTTTATGTTTTAATTAGTGTTTGTGCCAAGTAGAACCTTTGAGAATACTTGGGTGAAGTCTTTGCGATCTTGCTGTAAAAAACAGAAACTTTTGCGCTCACGAGATTAGCTGCCATTTTTTACTGGAGAGTGCTTTTAGGTTGATTATTTTTGCAGATGATTAATAGACAAATTCCTCACGTCCACCAATTTATTTCAGAATTTTTCGAGTTCCATAAGTATCCGAACAAATCATATTGCTACAAACTATTCTGTTTTTGACAGATTCTGTTTTTCGTGTGTTGTTTGCCTATTTTGATGAATCTATGAGTAGTATCGGGGGGTATGAACCATAGAGAAGTTGGAATACAGTAGGTTTAACACCACTATAAATAAAGAATGAATTCATTACAGTACCTTAAAGTGGTGGTTTATTTTCTTATACTAACGGAGCTCATGAGATTTTCTGTTGAAGTTTTGTGTTGTGAAGTTTTCAAGTTTTTGGGTAAAGATTTGATGGATTTTGGAATAAGGAGTGGCAAGAGCCTAAGCTTTGGGATGCATAAGGCACCCCAAGGTAAAATCCAAGGAAAACCAAAATCCTAAGCTTGGGGATGCCCCGGAAGGCATCCCCTCTTTCGTCTTTGTCTATCGGTAACTTTACTTGAGGCTATATTTTTATTCACCACATGATATGTGTTTTGCTTGGAGCGTCTTGTATGATTTGAGTCTTTGCTTTCTAGTTTACCACAATCATCCTTTCTGTACATACCTTTTGGGAGAGACACGCATGAATCGGAATTTATTAGAATACTCTATGTGCTTCACATATATCTTTTGAGCTAGATAATTTTGCTCTAGTGCTTCACTTATATATTTTTAGAGCACGGTGGTGGTTTTATTTTATAGAAATTATTGATCTCTCATGCTTCACTTATATTATTTTGAGAGTCTTTTAGAACAGCATGGTAATTTTCTTTGGCTATAAAATTAGTCATAATATGATGGGCATCCAAGATGGGTATAATAAAAACTTTCATATAAAGTGCATTGAATACTATGAGAAGTTTGATTCCTTATGATTGTTTGGAGATATGAAGAAGGTGATATTAGAGTCATGCTAGTTGAGTAGTTGTGAATTTGAGAGATACTTGTGTTAAAGTTTGTGATTCCCGTAGCATGCACGTATGGTGAACCGTTATGTGATGAAGTCGGAGCATGATTTATTTTTTGATTGTCTTCCTTATGAGTGGTGGTCGTGGACGAGCGATGGTCTTTTCCTACCAATCTATCCCCCTAGGAGCATGCACGTAGTACTTCATTTTGATAACTAATAGATTTTTGCAATAAGTACGTGAGTTCTCTATGACTAATGTTAAGTCCATGGATTATACGCACTCTCACACATCCACCATTGCGAGCCTCTCTAGTACCGCGCAACTTTCGCTGGTACCATAAACCCACCATTTACCTTCCTCAAAACAGCCACCATACCTACCTATTATGGCATTTCCATAGCCATTCCGAGGTATATTGCCATGCAACTTTCCACCGTTCCATTTATTATGACACGCTTCATCATTGTCATATTGCTTTGCATGATCATGTAGTTGACATCGTATTTGTGGCAAAGCCACCTTCATAAAATTTTCATACATGTCACTCTTGATTCATTGCACATCCCTGTACACCGCCGGAGGCATTCACATAGAGTCATATTTTGTTCTAAGTATTGATTTGTAATTCTTGAGTTGTAAGTAAATAAAAGTGTGATGATCTTCATTATTAGAGCATTGTCCCAGTGAGGAAAGGATGATGGAGACTATGATTCCCCCACAAGTCCGGATGAGACTCCGGACGAAAAAAAAAGAGGCCATAAAAAAAGGGAGAAAGGCCCAAATAAAAAAATAAAAAAATGAGAGAAAAAGAGAGAAGGGGCAATGCTAGTATCCTTTTTTTCCAGACTAGTGCTTCAACGTAGCACCATGATCTTCATGATAGAGAGTCTCCTATGTTGTCACTTTCATGTACTAGTGGGAATCTTTAATTATAGAACTTGGCTTGTATATTCCAATGATGGGCTTCCTCAAAATGCCCTAGGTCTTCATGAGCAAGCGAGGTGGATGCACACCCACTTACTTTCTTTTTGAGCTTTCATACACTTATAGCTCTAGTGCACCCGTTGCATGGCAATCCCTACTCACTCACATTGATATCTATTGTGGGCATCTCCATAGCCCATTGATACGCCTAGTTGATGTGAGACTATCTTCTCCTTTTTGTCTTCTCCACAACCACCATTCTATTCCACCTATAGTGCTATGTCCATGGCTCACGCTCATGTAATGCGTGAAGATTGAAAAGGTTTGAGAACATCAAAAGTATGAAACAATTGCTTGCACTACAAAAAAATACACTTTTGCGATGATACGTGTTTGTCACAGTAGGACGCGTTTTTTGTCATGCATGTACATCCATGACGATTTTATGACAGAATCAAGATAGTCATACCTGTGTTGTCGTAGAAGTGTTCCATGACATTACCAAAATTATCATCACGGAAGTGTCCACTTCCATGACGATAAATCGCGCGTCACAGAAGTGCTTTCGTTAAGGGTGACCGACACGTGGCATCCACCGTAACAGAACACCGTTAAGCTATCGGGTCTGGTTTTGGACCCGATAACCCGTTAACAGCCACGACCAATGGGGATTTTCCATGTGTAAAATCATCATTGGCTGGAGGAAACACGTGTCGGCTCACCGTTGGGACAGATGTCATCCACTCATTGGACTCAAAGCGCCTATGATACGTCGACACATGGCACGGCCCAACAGAGACCCATTCCTGTGAAAAGACTGGCCCGTTTTACTTGGTCAAAAGGTGGCGGGCTAGCCCACGGCAAGCCAGTTAACGGCATGTTTGCATATAGCCCATTTATAGCCCGCTAACCCAGGGCCCGTTTACGGCCTATCCGAATTAGGCCCAGTAGCGTCATCTGGGCCGTCCAATATAATTCCAGCCCGTTTTAACTTCTGGCCCATGTATGGCCCATGACGTCTTTCGGCCCATATGAGGCCCTTAGTAACTCTCGGCCCATTAACGGCCCGTGGTAAAACTGGCCCGTAATGAACATTGTATCACTTTATACCCATTAACGGCCCATTATTCCGTTGGGCCGTTTCGAGCCCATGTTATCTTTCGGCCTTCTTAGGGCCCATTTATTCTTGGGCTCATTTCCAGCATTCATTTACTTACGGCCCGTTAGTGTCATTTTCTGCTTGTGGGCCAACTTAAGCCCGTGGTTACAGTTGGCCCGTTTGTGGCCCGTTAATACGTTGGGCCGTTTTCATAGCGTCATCAAATACGGCCAATTAACGACGGCCCGTTATGGTCGGCCCATGAACGGACGATTTCAACTCTAGCCCATTTACAGCCGTAATGTGGTCTGTTATTGGCCCATGTTTGGCCAACCGATCATACGGCCCGTAGAAGGCCCATTGATGATACGGCCCGTAGAAGGCCCATTGTGTCTACGGCCCGTATAAGGCCCATTGTTTCTACGCCCCGTAGAAGGCCCATTGTTTCTACGGCCCTTAGAAGGCCCATTGATGATACGGCCCGTAGAAGGCCCATTGTGTCTACGGCCCGTATAAGGCCCATTGTTTCTACGCCCCGTAGAAGGCCCATTGTTTCTACGACCCTTAGAAGGCCCATTGTTTCTATGGCCCGTAGGAGCCCCATGTTAACTACAGCCGGTGGGCATCAAAGTTCGCCACTAGTGCAAATATAGGGAACACCCTACACTATACAAAAATGGCTTGCTGTTTTCTTCAGCCGGTGGCTGCACGTTAAGAACAAATTTTGTATCGCACCAAAACAAATTACAACTATAAAACAAAAGGAAGGTTGGCATAAAAGTTACCAATCTAGCAGATAAATGCACAACCAGAAGTTCAGAAGCTTAGTTCATTTGACCCGACTGTTACGTTTCATGTTGTATTGTCCGATGGAGCACCATAACCTTCGCCTTCGGTTCTCCTAGGCTCTTGAACAACATAGCAAATGTCTGATAGTCTGGTTTCAAAACCATGCATATCTTGAGAACATCGAACAATGTCTCTCCTCGTTTCACAAAGGGTCTCTGTTAGGGAATGGACTTGTGTCTGGAGCGCAGATACAACATTGTTTTGAGCTTGCATATCTTGATCATGAGGCAGTTTGGACGAGATTGCCTTAACAACCAACCCAGTATTACGCAGGAACGTGCTTTTGGCACTGTTAGTGGACAGGTACTGACCCACTGCAGCAAGAGCTGACATTGCGGTTATATTTGCCTCGCCACCTTAAGAAGGTGGCGGTTCCACCATTTTTTCCATAGCTCGCTGAAAAGTTGAGGTTTTACATTAGTAGTACCAGAACAAAAGATATTAAGGAGGCAGCAAAACCAAACAGAATAGCTTTGGTCTATATACATAACTTATTCTGGTGAACCCATGTAAAATATTAGTTGTATTTTATTGCAAAGTACATAATAAAACCAGGTATCAAACATATGACCATGTACCATCGCTAATGTATTGTCTATTTCTTCACATTGTATTGAGGGCTAAGGATAAAGAGACGAAGTTTATAATACAGTAAGCATAGTATGACATCACTCATATCACAAAACAACTGAGAACAAACAAACAGGCAATTGTAACGTTGTGTGTCAAGTCCAACACGGGACTAGATTACAGGTCAACATCAAAGGAACATCGCTCCTCTCTTTTAAACCTTGTAAGGTGCAATGATACGCTAAGACAATTATGTATAAAATTGAAAAGAGTAATAGACATTGGCTGCAAACTATGCAGTTCAGGGCACAAGTCAGAGTAAGTAGTAGTTAAAAGGCATGAGGATTAAGGACTTACAACAGCGGCTTTGACTGGTGTAGTCATGCCCTTCTTCTTGCTGGTGTGACAGTCCTTGAAGATTTCCACAGCATTTGGTTCAGGTACTGTTTGGTCCTTGCGGACTTTCCTCTGCATTTGGAACAAGTCAATATAGATCTGATAATATGGTACAGCAAAAAGAGTGAAACAGCAGATAATTACAAGAGCCTCGCAGTGTGCAATATAGCTACGAGATCCTGTTGACTGTTGGAATTTCACTTTCGTACGGTTGGCCTTGTTCTTTGAACAGTTCACCTACAAGAAGATAGATTTGTGTGGCACATGCGTAAATAGGACTTCAACATGTGATCTGATCACATATATATATAATGTACCTGATACTTTGGATCGGACCAGTGTTTAACGAGGCCTCTCCAGTCTTCATCAGATATATTTTCCACTGGAGATGTTTGGGCAAGTTCACTATTAGCCTTGCCTTCAAAGTGAGTTTTCCTCAAGTTATACCAATACTGTCACAGAGCAAACTTGAAAACATGGGTGCAAGCTTGTCTGGTTGCATCATCTTGGCTATCCAACTTGAACCTCATCTGTTGAAAATTATGGGAGTCTCATTATCAGCAACCTAGAAAGTATTGGACAGAGCAAGACGATATTACTAGTTTCCATACATAACCATACTTACAGATAAATGGTCGAGGAAGGTGTTGAACTGGGTTTCGTCTTTGTCATTCATGTACTGAATCCATGTTGGGAGGATACGTACATGACACCTAACAGCAACCGCTACCTCTGGTACTAACTTGGCTCACTCTTTAGCATCATGTGGCCTTTTTAAACCTGCCTCAAAACGGATCTCCATTCTTACTCCTCTAGATTTAGTTAACCTATCGAGCATTATCCTTGAAGTTTGTTTCCTCTCGCGCCTAGGTGCTAGTCCAACAACAAACATAGGAAGTGTTAGTGTACATCCAACTGTGAGACTACATATAAAGAAGCATGCAACTGTAACTTGACTCCAGCAACTACCTTCTTGTTGTTGAAGCTCACAAAGTTCATCTGATCTTGCCAACTCATCTTGTGTCAATAGTGCTTTGGAAGTAGTGTCAGGTGACAAGGGAGCTTGGGAACGTGCTGCTAGCTGAGTAGACCAATGAGTAAATCGTGCAGCTGGTGGTACTGTGGAAGGTGTTGCAACAACTAGGGTTGTCTCTGCTTGTTTGGTGGCAGCTATTTGTTTCTGTTTGGCTTGTTCTGCAGCTCGTGTAGCACGGGATACCCTGTCGGTACAATTTTCCGCTGGACTTTGACCTTCTATTGCACCATCAGTACCAGCAGAATCTGCAGGATTGTTCCGCTTCCCTTTCCCTGTCGTTCTGTCTTGCTTCCTCTTTCTCTGTGCCATGTTAAGTCAAGCCGACAAGAAAAATGAATAGCAATTTAGTTCTTCAGAACAAATGTACTTTGATGTAAGAACATGGTGTGATAGACAGATATTGTATGTTCTAGAAATAGGAACACGTGTCTTAGTCACAAGTATAATGTGTAAAGTAAGTAGATGAAATTCAACAAAATTAGAAGCAATACAAGCTAGACATCATACATAACATGCAACCACATATAACAGTGCCAAGTTAGAGGGAGCACCTGTGATGGTGCACTAGGGGAGACGTGCTCATCACCAACACAGCTACGTTGAGTGTCTATGCATGTGTTGTCTTGGAAATCATCTTGGGGGGATGGAGGAGTAGAATCTGTAGAGGCCCTCCGTTTGGAAGGAGCACCTTCATCCGCTGCCTTGCTAACTTCCTTCCGCTTTATTGATTTTGAATTGTCAAGTAAAACCGACAAGAAAAAGCAATAAAATTCACTCTTCAGAACTCATTCGTGCATGATACTGACAATCACTACTTTGATGTAAGGCAAACACATGATTCTAGGATGGAATAATACGAAAAACATGATGGCATGGCATATTCACAACTGTTTGTGTAAACTAAGCAAAAACCATTTCAACAAATAAGAAGCAATGCAAGCTAGACACCACGTGAAAGATGCAACCAATATGACTCTGCCAAGTTAAAAGTGTCCCATCATAAATGGCATTTCAACAAATTAGAAGCAGCACATGCTATAAATCATATCAAAGATGCAACTAATATCACACTGCATATACTGAAGGTGTCTCGTCATATTGATTTATGTGGGATACAAAAAACCCATAGTTTTATGTGAGGACATGCTTAATAGACAGATGTACTATGTACTAAAAACAGGAAGGCGTGTCACATTAACATGTATAATGTATAAACTAAGCAGAATAGCACGTGCAATTTAACCAGATTAGAAGAATTAAAATCTAGACACCATATGCAACATGCAACCACATATCACGCTGCCAAGTTAGAGCAAGCACCTGCGATGCTAGTGTAGGGGAAATGCGGTAATCAACTATAGAGCTACGTTCACTATCTTCATCTAGCCTTGCTGTTTCTTGAGAATCATGTGGGGAGGCTGACGCTGCATTCTTTAAATGAGGATCTTTTATCACAGTAGTCCACTGGCCTGACTGCCTCATCATAAGTGATTGATGAGGGATACACAAGAACATTAGTTTGATGTAAGAACATGGTTAATAGAAAGATGTACTAGTATGTACCAAAAACAGGAAGGCGTGTCATATTCAAAGGTATAGTGTGTAAGCTAAGCAGATGCAATTTAACCAAATTGGAAGCAATACAAGCTAGACATCCGGCTGGAGTGGTGAGCATGATCATCTAGGACCTAAGAGCCTGGTGGGAAGCGGGCTACTTCGCCACCATCGTGGCTTTTTAGTTGGCTTCCAGGTGATGCATGTCTGTGCTGGGCTTGTCACTGGCTCGGCCAGTGCCCTGACTAGCTATTTGTCTTCTGGTGCTCCCGGGATGGTGGTTCATGTAAAAATAAGCTTTCCTTATCTTGATAAAAACCGACTTCGGCCTTTCGAATACAAGCTAGACACCATATGCAACATGCAACCACATATGACACCGTGAAGTTAAAGCAAGCACCTGGGATGGTGGTTCACGGCGAGCGAGATCATCAACTCTAGAGCTATGTTCCCCGTCTCCATCCGCTGACACTACACCCTTTAAAGCCTTCAAGCGTGTCTGGCCTAGCCGCGTACCACGCTGGAGCGACTTCTCTCTATGCTTTTCTGCTTCTGTCAAGGCAGGGTCTGAAATACCCTTGCATAAAAACACAATAGTCAGAGTATGGGTGAAGTGTGTGCAGAACTAGTGCACTGTAAAAGTAGCACATAGCAGGTGACTGAAAAATAAATGATAGGAGACATATGATAGCTCTACAACATTGCATGGCAAACAAAATTAGATTCTACTCCGTATGATTTTGTAATATATGAGCACAGGAAATGCAGGTACTCCTCCAGCACACCACCATATGTGGCCCTATCAAGGTAACAGTCGACTGAAAATAAATAGGTCGGTCGATTTTTTTATGAACCGTCCGATCTATAAGGAACAGGCAGATGGCCTTCGTCTACCTCCCGCCAGTCACTGTTGACGATCTTTCTCAAACCGCCAGCGACCACCGGCCCAGACCCCTGCCTTCGCCGCCCCGCCCTCCCCTCGACCTCACACCACCGCCGTGCTTGGCAGCGCCCCTAGGCCATCCCTTCAATCCCGGCCGACGTCCAGATCCGCTAGCAGCTCTAGGCCCCACACACCCCTAAGATAAACACCGAGGCACTGCTTCCCCAGCGTAATAGGCGGACTAGCGCCTGTTACGCCGGGGAATGCTTCCGTTAATTGGGAATCAAATGACCAGGAATTGAAATCCAGGGGGCGAAGGATCTCTAGCTAAGGTGAAATAGTATATGAGGAGAAACCTTGTGCATCGCGAGTAACTAGGAACATCTAGTATCAAGAAGAAGCGATCAACTAGTGTCTTCTATGGGATGAATACCATGCAAGCAGACACGTAAGATTTGCACGAATAAGGGAAGAGGAGTACCATTTTCAGTTGCCAGTGTGGTCGCCTCCACATGTCGTGCCGATCTTCTTCTTTTTGCCAGGGAAACCGATGTTCTGGAGGAGGGTGCAGGCTTGGACGAACCCATGGCCAAATTGTTGACTGTGTTGCCATGGCCGTATGTCGGCGAAGGGGAAGCAGATCCGAGGCGGCGAAGGACGGCGTAGCAGGAAAAGCTCTGGTGCGGTGGAGGGTGGCGAAGTTGGAGCGGCAGCGGTGAGGCGCGGGACGGCGTGGTTGAACTGGCTCGGGTACGGACGGCTCGGCCTCGGCTTCAACTACTAGCCGTGGAGGGCGTTGCGGTTGAGGTTGCGGTGGATGATGACGTCGGGGTATCAGCTCCGGCGTGATGGAGGAGGGCGGCGGTTGATGGGTGGGATGGGGTGGCGGACGGAGGACGCCGGGGTACGAATGAGGAATCGGACGGGTGGGCAGGGGGAGGGGGGAGAACCATGTTTCGGTCTGGGACGCGCTTGTTTTTGGCTTTTTGAAACAGAAGATGGGACGCGCTTGTTTGAAATTTGGGGAAAGTACAAACTTTGCCCCCTCTTAAATTTCGGACCTACTACTGGTCGGGGGTAGGATGGTAATCCCAGGTGTCCCAAATAGTGGGCGGGAGCGATTTCGGCCGCGCGCATGTGTGCTTAGGCGGCCATTGTGTATGAATGTTTTTCGGAGGTGGCTGCGTGGCGTCTAGATGAAGCTACAAACCTACCCCGGTTTAGACCTTTGGACGTCGGGCCGGTAGGTTTCATGGGTCGGAGTTATTAGAAAAGTAATTTCCTTGTACTACCAAACATTGGTCTCACGCGGTTTCGGGCGAGTAGAGGCTCTTTTGGCGCTTCGTTCGAAATTTTGAAACACAAGCATTCACGTTTAGAGTACTCTTGAACTTTTAGGATTGACCTAAATAGACAACGTTAAATTTGACCTTGTATGTTTGAAAACCTCATTAAATTATCCGCTCCTTTTTGAAATTTTGACACTTGAAAATCCTATAACTACGATTATTTTGGAATGGAGGAGCTAAATTTGAATCTATTTTGTACACGACTACATATTCTATTATGTACAAAATCAGAGCAAAGATTGGTGCCCCCATAATTTAGCTATGATTTACAAATGCCATGATATCAAATTCAAATAATTGAATGGACTTCATGTTGAATTCGATTTTTTTAAACCACCTTAAGTTGAATTCAAATGTATGCTAGTTCATAGGTAGCTATTTATAATATTCATTGTGTAACTTTCGTATGTATAATGTGCTTTACACACACAACATGAACTATACTCACGTTTATATTCGATTGCTAAAGCGATGCATTGTGTGGAGTTCAAAATACTAACTATGTGGATCAATTGTGTCGAATAATAACATAGACATGCTCACATTCGATAGAATCTAGATGTCTGATGGATTAATGACCGTTCCTTACGCTAATTGCAAATATCATGATCCCATCCTAATATTTGGATACAATTTATATCTTTAATCAATGTGTACAGCAGTCTTTTACGTGTAGTTTCACTCTCCATCGGTGGTCTCTCACACATGCTCACACACTCTCTCCCGAGGTGTCTTTCTCGCACAGCTCTCGATATAACCCTCCCTCCCTCTCATAACCATTTACGACTGTTTTCACTAACCTTTATCACAAGCACTCTTCCTCTCGCAAGCATACACACGCACAATCCCCATCGACCCTTTCTATATACATAGACCTGCCTACGTGTCTCCTGTACGCACATTATCTTTAGGCCTATCTCTCACGCATTGTCTCACACCTCTCTTCCTAATCGACGAGTATGATTCTAGCAGAGCATTTTGTAGGATGCCCCTTAAAGTTAGGTTGGATAAATAGTAATATCAGAGATAAAGGGGTTACCTTAGTCCGAGAACCTAGGGTTACAAATCCTAGCCGGCTTTGTCAGTGGACACAGAGTCCTTCACAATTATGCTATCTTTGTCTTGTACGACTAGTCATCCATGGGTCTCCCTAAATGCGTCACGGGCCGAACAATGTGGCGCGGGACGGAACCGAACGAAGGGCCTCGCCTCGACCCACCGGACCTCACGCGGTGACACATCCTCTGTCCCCACGTCTCGTTATCTTCTCACACCCACACATACCAACACAGACACCACACACACAAAAATATTCTCATGGTGCCTCTATCCACTCCCCCTTGCATATACACA
>NC_057802.1:364702514-364733511 GCF_018294505.1 Triticum aestivum | reverse complement strand
GTAATACACACACATACATATCTAGGCCCTGCCAAATGCATCAACTACACATTCACACATGTTACATCACGTACCCCATTGATCTAAAAAGCCCTCTCTTCACGTTTATTTCGCATACAACATTCCTTTTGAATAAAGTGTGGCCAAAAAATTATTTTAGAATTTCTACATATATACAACATTATAAACTTATATGGAGGTGTATGAACGCTAATTTGCATTGCATGGTGCCCACAATGATATTTATTCCGCACTGTGAATATGTATATTTTTATACTATAGATAAAGTTAGTCATAATAAAGAGAAACGAAGAGCATCTCTCTCTCCATCGCATACCCCCCTCTACGCCCCTTTCACGTACCCACACAAACTATCTCCAGGTCCTCTAAAAGTAAGCCCCCAGCAGATTCACGCATGTTTCATCTTTCTCTCGCGATATATACAGTGACGATCATTGTATTTGAAGCGAAAGCACGATACGTACATTGGACTTCAGAATCCACTCATTACGGTCACCAGTTAAACGCTCCACGTGGCACCTCTAGTGTTGCATCACATTATCTCACTACCATCGGGCCCACCTGTCAGCTTGTATCTACTCTACATCTACACTCTTATAAAATATAAAATACACTCTTATAAAAAATAGAGTTGGTGATGATGGTGTGCCTGCCATCCTGCAATATAGGCCGTCCGATTTATATCTGACGGATAGGAAAGGAACTATGAAAATTTTGCAAAAAGGTACCCACACACCTCTCCACATTTGCAAATAAGGCCTTCCCTCGTTCATCCTTTTCTCTCACAAGATAAACTAGTCATACAAATGCATCTTGATGTTACGTGCAACGCACGGGCATCTTGCTAGTAAGAATGAAAACAAATGACAAAAATATATTGGACGGTGGTTCGAAGTCATGACCGCGGGCACAGCAGACAAGGTGGCCTTGTATTGGTATGCTGAGCCGTCTGTTTTAACACACAGGAGCTGGTGTGGTGATTATACACACACGCATGCATGCACACGAACTGCATGCACGCAACAC
The DNA here is from genome assembly GCF_018294505.1 of Triticum aestivum. Taxonomy (NCBI): domain Eukaryota; kingdom Viridiplantae; phylum Streptophyta; class Magnoliopsida; order Poales; family Poaceae; genus Triticum; species Triticum aestivum. The sequence goes on along the minus strand of NC_057802.1, from coordinate 364,732,464 downwards.
TCACACGTGCACATGCACCCACGCACGCATGCAACACTCACACGTACACACACAGCCACGCACACACGCAACACTCACACACACACACGCACGCATGCATGCACACACCGGTACACCACACGACCAACACACACTCTCACGCTCAAGTGCTCAACCTACACGTGCATGCGCACACATCAGGCCCTGACAGACACATACACAACCAGGTGATTCCCGCGCACGGGTTGGAGTCTTGTCGCGCCTGCGTAAATTTGTGTTTATCTGACCTTTTCCTTATGCGAACTGATAGGTGGGACCCACAAGGAACGTGGTCAATTTAACTAGTCAACATGGTGCCACACAGACTATTTGGTCGGTCAACAGAGTGCAATCCGATGCTGAACCGTGAGCAAGTGGCCGTATAATCATCGCAAAACGTATATAGTGACCGTAATCAGCTTATTCTGAAGTTCGGTGAACATATTACGCTTTTCTCTCTGTAGGCCCTCCAAAACTACATCACTACACGTTCTCGCATGTTACATCTAACAACTATGCAATACAACACTACTACTACACTCTAACACAATAAATCATATGTGTTTTTAGTTTTAGTAGATATCATATCGTTACTTAATTATTCAGTTTGCATACATTAAAATTGCCTTTGAAATGTATGGCCAGTATCATATACCACGCGGGAAAAATCCCGCCCTTTCCTGTTTAATCGGGTTTGTATCGATGGATCGTGCGAAATAGCAAAACTATAGTACTATACAGTACAAGTGACAGTTCACTGGGCCGTCGTGTCGTGTACTCCTCCGTTGTAAGAGTGGAGCGCTCGTTTTCATAAATCTTCTAGTCCCTTTCGCCGACATGTGAGACATCAAGCTACCGGGTCCACGTGCCATACCGGAATATAGTGCAGAGCAGCCGGGGTGGAGCACCCAGTCATGGCGCCGACGTAGTAATGAGCAATGAGGCGTCAAATCACAAAGCTGCACCTTTCCCGCAGTTAAGTTGGAGGGACGAAGTAATAATGCTAAAAAAAGAAGTTGGAGGGACGAAGCAACCATCATTTCAGTCGTTGCTGAATCCGCTTCTCCCTCATCTTCTTCAAGTTAACCACGTGTTGCTTCTGTCGTTGTTCTGCCTCATGTGGGAAGCGGATCGGCTTGGTAAAGCACTGACACGTGGGACCGCATGTTAGCAAACCTCCAGGACAACGTCCTCTAAAAATAAGAAACCTCCCCCGCCATCCACGCGGCAAAATCACCTCCTTTTTACTAATCTTGATTCTATAATTTTTTAGATCAATATAATTGAGATTTGTATAGATAGCACACAGGAGCAAAACCAAGTGGTACGGTCAAGGGCATCCACAATGTGTAGCCAAATGTGAAAATAGCTTTTGGCATCATGGGAACCATTGTGGACGGTGTTGCCAAAGCCAAAAGGATGGAACCGAAGCTCCCTGATTGATTCATTGAAGGAATAGAAAAATGCAACGTCTCTCCTCTTTCTCCCGTGCTTGGACGCATGTACAGTATAGAGCACAGAGTCTACTCCCATGTCCCTTCTATCACAAATCACAAAGCAGTGAGGCGTCAAATCACAAAGCACGGACGAAGAAACCATCATTTCACTCTTCGCTGACTCCGCTTCTCCATCGTCTTCTTCGAGAAACCATCTCACCGCACTAAGCTGGACGGACGACGCTATTGTGTACGAGTAGTACTAGTACATTTACGCGTCCTTTGGTTCAACGGACTTCCTGGATGCAAATAAGGTTGTTGTCTCGGCTTGTAGGCGGCACTTGCGAACGACTTACCGTGATCTCCCTCAATGGTGCTCTCCGTCGAACGCACTTCGCCAAACCACAACGTTCGAGATATCGTCGATGTCACCGCAATGGGGAAGGAAGTCAAATATAGTTACTACCTCCATTTTTTTGTACACAAGGCTAGTATATCAAAATTACAATTTGCAAAAGGCCACTAACACTAATCGAGGCAAAATTGATGGGGTTTGCCTCGTACTAGCAACCAAGGACATTAATATCCCCTGCATGCATGCGGAAGTGAGAAGGTTGGTTTGCATGGCGCTGCATTAATCAAGCGATGAGGAGTGAGATGGTTAGCTCTTTGGGCTTTGGAGAAAAAAATACGCATTAATTGACACGTGAAACGAGGATTTGTATCGATTAATCCCGCGAAGGAAAACCCCGCCTTTCTTTTTTAACACTAGTACTCCTAGTACGTAGTACGTACTTATCCTGGTTGGGTCTAGGCCTTGCATTGCCATACTTCGCCACACATTTTTGCCAAGCTTGCCTAAAGTTTTCAAAATGAAGGAGGTACACTTGCGCACAGCTGTCGCGGTCGCACCGCACCCTCACACGGTCGCTCCTGCACGCCGCGGTCGCACCGCACCCTCACACAGTCGCTCCTGCACGCCGCAAACCCAACCAAGGGAATGCACCCTCACTGACACCACTACAAAAAAAGACACATCCGTGACATTTTGGGCCGGACGAATTATTTTCTGTCATACTTATGACACTTCTATGACGATAATTGTGACAAAACCCGGTATCATCATAGGTGTGGTGGGGTCCTACTTCTATGACAAAAAATCATGACAGAAAAATGGGCTTTTCGTCCTGGGCGGGCCGGAGACGCAGCTGCATGACATTCTTTGGGCCGTCCATGACGGAAAAAACCGTGGTAGAAGCGAGGGCGCGGAAAATATCGGGGAGTCCCCGGTTACGGTGGGTGGTCGGGGGCCGAGCGATGCGTGTTTCTCTTGTACGTACGCATGTGTGTGCGAGGCGTTGGGCTCTAACTGAACCCGAGCGAGGCGTTGGGCTCTAACTGAACCCGAGCGATTGCAGTGCAGGCTACGCGTTACAGAACCCGAGCGATCGATCGATGGCTGTTAACTGAACCTGATCAAGCGATTCCTTCGCTGCTGCTGCTAACTGAAGCCGACCGATGCTGCCTCTGGATGAACAGTCTGCGTTGCGGGGCGGTGGATGAACAGTTCCCGGTGGGGGTGGATGAACAGGACCCCGTGGTGTTGCCTCTGGATGAACAGTACGCCGATCGATCGAGCCGGTTGGGGCTGGATGAACAGGACCCCGTGGAGGGCTGGATGAACAGGACCACCCCGTGGAGGGCAGGATGAACAATAGATGGTGGAAGGCAGGATGAACAGTAGCCCGTGGAGGGGTGGTTGAACAGGAGCCCGTGGAGAGGGCTGGTTGAACAGTAGCCGGTGGAGTAGCGCACGGTGGAGGCTGGATGAACAGGAGCCCGTGGATGAACAGTCGCAGGTGGAGGCTGGAGGAGGTCGACGGTGGATGAACGGTAGCCCGTGGAGGCTGGAGGGGGTCGACGGTGGAGATGAACAGTATCCCGTGGAGTCCCGTTTTGCGGTACGCCACACCCCTCCCAATGAACAGGACCCCTGTTTCGACCGTAGCGCTCCAACACAAGTCCGTTTCCTCCATTTTGCGGTACGCCACACCCCTCCTGATCAACAGGACCCCCGTTTCGACCGTAGGAGGTCCGTTTCCTCCGTTTTGCGGTACGCCAGACCCCTCCCGATGAACAGGATCCCGTTTCGAACGTGGCCGGTCGAACACAAGGCCGTTTCCTCCGTTCTGCGGTACGCCAGGCCTCGTTTCCATCGACTGTTCCATCCAAGCCCTCCCGATGAACACGACGACACATTCCATTCCGACCCAGCCGGTTGGCTGCCCATGAACACGACGACGACGCTGTTTCTCCGTTTCGACCCAGCCATGTACATGAGCCCTGACCGTACGTATGCGCGAGTAGGCGTTCGAGACCCTGCCCGTATGTACGTACGTGGTCGTATTTTCTTTCTTGCACACTGGCCGCTGTACGTACGTGTACATGCTACGTGTGCGCCTCTACTACGACACGTGCGCGCCTCTACATCGACCAGTATGTATGTACACGCTCACGAACAGAATGACAACGCTACATACACTTCGACCAGGTGGGTCCCGACTGTCAGGCACTTCCTTGCGTGCGAAGATGTAGCTGGTGGGTCCCAACAGTCAGGGGGGGCGAATCGTTTTTTTTTGCCCGGACGCACTTCCTTGCGTGCGAAGATGTAGCTGGTGGGTCCCAGTAGTCAGGGGGAAATGTTTTTTTCGCGAAATACAGTGGCCCGTCCGGTGGGTCCCCGCTGTCAGGTGGAGGAATAATTATTTTGCGCGTAATAAGGAGGCACTTCCTTGCTGCGGCCGTGGATGCCCACGCGTAGAGGAGTATGAGGGTTCACCGGTTCGCTGCGGTGTGAGGCTGCCGTCGCCGCAGAATAACAGGGGGTGTGGGTTAGTAGAGGGATGGCCTGGCCAGCGGTGGGAGTAGTAGGGGCGGTGAGGCCTCCGCCGCATCGCAGCCGGCCACGGGAGGCAGGAGCATGAGGCACGACCGGCGCTGGTTTGGGCGGCTGGAGCAAGAAGACTAGAGGTTGAAGAAGCACTACGGCCATTGGATGGACATCGTATGGCCAGTGGAGCTAGAATCATGCATATTGACTAAGTTGACAAAGCCCTCTGTCCCCATCAACTTAGTAGGCCCACAAGTCAGCCTGCCCCTATACTGGGTCCCAGCTAGCAGGGGGAGTATTCATTTTTTTGTGCGTAATAAGGAGGCACTTCCTTGAGTGCGAAGATATAGCTGGTGGGTCCAAGCTGTCAGCGGCAGTAACATTTTTTCGTGAAATACAGAGGCCCTTCCGATGGGTCCCATATGTCAGGTGGAGGAATCATTATTTTGCGCGTAATAAGGAGACATTTCCTTGCGTGCGGCCGTGGACCCAGCTGTCAGCCTCTCCACATTCAGTCCACTTCACATGCATGTCGGTCGTTGACCACGTTGACCAGGCCGCGCCGAGAGCACCGGGGCGGTGGACGACGGCGAGGCCTAGGAAGGGAACGACACGGAGGCAGAAAAGACTCGGCAGTTGTTTCCCACGCGGAGGGGAGTACGACTGTACGAGGGTTTATTGGTTCGTCTGCCGTTGCCGGAGAATAACAGCAGGTGTGGGTGAGTAGAGGGATGGCTAGGCCAGCGATGGGAGTACGATGGGGCGGTGAGGCCTGCGCGGCAGCACAGCCGGCCGCGGGGAGGAGGGAGCAGGCAGTCCCGCCGGCGCTTGTTTGAGCGGCTGGAGCAGGAAGAGCAAAGATTGAGGAAGCACGACGGCCGTTGGATGGAAATCCAACAGTCACTGCTTGTGCGTCCACCTTTTTTTTAGGAAAGCCTCAAATCTGTGGAAAACAGCATACAACCCATCTTCCATTATTTCTAATAATTTACAGCCCATTTGCTAATTCTTAAGGTTTTTTTGGAGCCCATATTCTTTTTGTTAGCATTACAGCCCATATTGTGGCCACGGTTAAAAAATTATACGAAATTTTGCATATTTCGGTGCGGTCCGAACTGTTTTTAATCTCGAAATTTCGAGTCACATTCAAACTGATTTTAAAAATAAATGTATATCAATATAAAATCCAAGAAATTGTCCATGCATAAAAATCAATGCAATTTAAAATCTCGAAATGAAAAAAAGAAATTTGAAACTAATTGCTGGTTTGATGTGTTTTAAAAATGTACAACCCATTTCTCATTACTGATAGGCCATTTTCTCGGCCAGCCGAATGAAGCTCTCCTCGTCTTGAAAGATTTGCAGCCCAACAGGCCTGACAAAGCGACTTACTTGGCAAATCACAAAAAAACTGGGCTGTGGCCGTGGACCCAGCTGCGGCCATGCACCCAGCTGTCAGCCTCTCCACGTACAGTACTCTTCCGATGGAAGTCGGTCGTTGACCACATTGACCACGCCGCGCCGAGAGCACCAAGGCAGTGGACGACGACGAGGCCTAGGAAGGGGACGACGCGGAGCCGAGGAAGACGCGGCAGTGGATGCCCACGCGGAGAGGAGTACGAGGGTTCACTGGTTCGACTGCGGTGTGAGGCTGCCATCGCCGTAGAATAACAGGGGGTGTGGGTGAGTGGAGGGATGGCCTGCCCAGCGGTGGGAGTAGTATGGGGGCGGTGAGGCCTCCGCGGCAGCACAGCCGGCCACGGGAGGCAGGAGCAGGCGGCACAACCGGCGCTGCTTTGGGCGGCTGGAGCAAGAAGACCAGAGGTTGAAGAAGCACTATGGCCGTTGGATGGACATCGTACGGTCACTGGAGCTAGAATCGTTCATATTGGCTAAGTTGACAAAGCCCTCTGTCCCCGTCAACTTAGTAGGCCCACAAGTCAGCCACCCACTATGGTGGGTCCCAGCTAGCAGGGGGTATTCATTTTTTTGTGCTTCATAAGGAGGCACTTCCTTGCGTGCGAAGATATAGCTGGTGGGTCCAACCTGTCAGCGGGGAGGACGTTTTTTCCGCGAAATACAGAAGCCCTTCCCGTGGGTCCTAGCTGTCAGGTGGAGGAATCATTATTTTGCGCGTAATAAGGAGGCATTTCCTTGCGTGCGGCCGTGGACCCAGCTGTCAGCCTCTCCACGTACAGTCCACTTCCGATGGATGTCGTTCATTGACCACGTTGACCAGGCCGTGCCGAGAGCACCAGGGCGGTGGACGACGGCGAGGCCTAGGAAGGGAACGACATGGAGGCAGGGAAGACTCGGCAGTTGTTTCCCACGCGGAGGGGAGTACGACTGTACGAGGGTTTACTGGTTCGTCTGCCGCCGCCGAAGAATAACAGCAGGTGTGGGTGAGTAGAGGGATGGCTAGGCCAGCGATGGGAGTACGGTGGGGCGGTGAGGCGTGCGCAGCAGCATAGCCGGCTGCGGGAGGAAGGAGCAGGCAGTCCCGCCGGCGCTTGTTTGAGCGGCTGGAGCAGGAAAAGCAGAGATTGAAGAAGCACGACAGCCGTTGGATGGACATCCAACAGTCACTGCTCTTGTGTGCATTATTTCTAATAATGTACAGCCCATTTGCTAATTCTTAAGAATTTTTTTAGAGCCCATCTTCTTTTTGTTAGCATTACACCCCATAATGTGGCCACGGTTAAAAAGTATACGAATTTTTTGCATATTTCGGTGCGGTCAACTGTTTTTAATCCCGAAATATCGATTCACATTCAAACTATTTTGAAAAATAATTTATATAAATATAAAATCCAAATAACTGTCCACGCATAAAAATCAATGGAGTTTAAAATCTTGTAATGAAAAAAAATTGAAACTAATTCCTGGTTTGATGTGTTTTAAAAATGTACAGCTCATTTCTGGGCAAACCGAATGAAACTCTCCTCGTCTTGAAAGATTTGCAGCCCAGCGGGGCTGATAAAGCAAGTAGGCCTCGTTTGGGTATTTCTTTCAAAAAAATAGAACTAGGCTAGCCATTTTCAGCAAGAAAAAAACACAACTAGGCTCATGATGTGGTAAACATAAATAAAACCCTGGCTGGACGGGCCACAGCCCCCGCATAGCCCCGTTGTTACCCTGATACGTCGCTAAAACTAGTATAAATAACAACTGCTTGTTCCTCAAAAAAAACTGCGCGACCTGCTGGGTCCCTGGTGTCAGCCGCTCGTAGTGTAATTCTCTCGTTTATTGACTATGTTGACAATGGCGTGAGCCCCAGATGTCCAACCATTAGGAGGAACCATATTTTTGGGCTTGTAATATAGAGGCACTTGCTTGCGTACTGCCATGACGCTGGTGGGTCCCTACTGTCATCCTCTCCATGTACAGTCATCTCCTTGTTCCTCTCGGTTGTTGACGACGTTGACAATGCAAGAGGGCGGCGCACCGCGCACGGCGAGCGAACCAAGGCTGCAAGGCGGAGGACGACGACGAGGCCTCGGATGGAACGAACAGGAGCCTTGGAAGATGCGTCGGTCCAGTCGCAGGTGGAGGGGAGTACGAGGGTTGACTGGTTCGGGTGCGGATGCGTGTTGGGGCTGACGTCGCCGGAGAATAACAGGACGTGTGGGGGAATAGAGGGAGGGACTGCCAACGTTGGAGGGTACGTACGGTAGGGCGGCGGAGGCGCAGCCAGCCATGAGAGGCGGGAGCAGGCGGAGCAGACGGGGTGGTTTGGTTTGGGTGGCTGGAGGAAGAAGAAGACAAGGGATAGAAGATACACGATAGATGTTGGATGTCAATCCAACGACTGGTAGGCAGAACCGTTTGTTGACTGGCTAGTAAGTCGACACCACCTTGGATAGGCTATTTCCTCGCGGGTCCCAAATGTCAGAATCCAAATCTGTCACGGTCATGCAGCCCTTCCTATGAAAATTTACAGCCCATTTGATGTGCTAGTTGGAAATAAGTTTGTGGGTGCTGGAGGGGGCTAATCACTTGGCTTCTGTAATGCACAGTGAGCTCAAGCAGCCGGCGAGAGTGATGTTATTTCCCTTGGTTGGGATTTGTTAGTTGTTACAATATTTCACTCTAAATTAAACGACTGGCAAGCCATTTGCCTTGCTTCAAAGAAAATATGACAGTCACAGCCGAGTTGAAAAGGGCAAGAACATCAAACTCCAGCTTACAAACTATACAAAAGCATGAGGGTTAATTGTTCATCAGGTTTACAAAAAAACCCAGGTTGAAAAGGGCAACAACATCTAACTCCAGCACTGTTTTTGGAAGTCATAGTCAAATGGATCGGTCAGGTCCATAGAATGAACATCCTGGGTCGTAAAATTTACTGGATTATGACCACAATATGTTGTAAATAGAAGCCCGGCACGTTCAGAAGCTCTTTTGCCCACCTGAAACTCCTTTTTTTTGCTCTTCCACATACCCATCCATCAAAACCATGCTGCTGATAAACTTAAGCCTGATGGACAATAGTAACCTCGCATTCAGCAGGAAGAATGTGACAAATCTAGTGTTTGCACGGTTGGCTACATATCGTTCTAGCGTTATTGTCTTCAATCAAATCTCATGAGAAGTGAGAAAATCCCGATGCTTACGAATCCACCGATTGGTTATAACTTTCTTACCCTGTCCTGTTGCCTAAATAGACATGAAGATTGAAAACAGTTAAGGTCTAAAAAAAGGAGTGTCGAAAGAGCAACAGCTGAACGGTTAATTCTAGTACACTATATGCGGGCTTCCAATGTGCGTGAAATTATCACCTTTATATACAACTTCTCCAGACATGGAAAGCATTGCAGCAAGCCAATAATCTTGTTCAGATCAAAACTATTCATTTGGATATATAAGATCTTGACAGAATCCAGCAATAGGCCATCCATGGAGAAACTCTTCATTGAGCATAGAACATAATATTAGTACAAAATGTGTACTCCAAGATGACATATAATTTATGCGCAGAAATTTAAAATGCAGCTTATGGTTACATGTGTAGATGATAATGTAAAGTACCTGAAGAACTGTGGAGCCAAACACCATATTGAAATGAGCACAGAGATCATGTATTACACCCAAGGTCTCTAGTTTAGGTGCAGAGAGGACGGTTATTTGCAACGGTGAATAACTAGAATCAATGATCAACCTTTGAAGTGAAGGGGCATCTTGGATGATGAGCTGCCTTCCGTCAAAACAAATTCCAATTCTTACAAGGTTAGGCGACTTTATTTGGAGACAACCGATTCTAACTGTGAAAACAAGCACCAAGCACTCCAGGGCAGGGCAACTGGAGTGGATGATGATGTGCAATGAGGCCTCCGATATACAAACCCGCACAAGTGAAAGTTTCTTCAGAAATGGGAGTCGAAGGTTTAGTACCAGATTGTCTGGTAGGTCGCACAGCGCAAAGGTGGCGGTGTGGAGAGAGGAGGAAAACCGCGAGATGGACATCGGTGCTGAGGGCACAGGTAGATGGCGTTCGGTATCTGGTAGGTGATTTCCACGGGAATAGTAGAACTCAAGCAGTTGTAGTTCTGTGAATTCAGGGGATTTCAGCAAGGCGTCCACCATGCAGGGCATGGTATGCTTGCTCAGGTAGCATGAAGGGATGCATAGGCTTTGAACGGAGCCCTGGTGGGAGGAGATGATGGCTCTGTGGATTTCAAAATCATTGAAGAGAGATAGCTGACGACAGTCGAGATTAAGGGGCATGGCGCGCCATAGAGGGCGCCACCGAATTGAGAGGACTTGGGTTCGGCAACAATCCTTGGTGGGGAGAAGCGAGATGATCTCCCCAAGGACGGCGTCCGGGAGATCGCTGATGCGGTCCACCCGAGATTCTATGGGTTCCTGGGATCCGGTGGGGGCGGGGTCGCCGCTTCTCCCCGCGCTGCCGGGTGCGGGATCTACAACAGGCGTCGCCGCTGGCGGGAGCCTCATCTTCTTGGCGCTGGGTTCAGCCGACTCCATTTTCCTCGAGGGCGTCGCGTCGTGCTCACGGATTTGAGCAGAGTAACGAATGACGAGCCTAGTTGTAGTGTGAGTGAAGAAGAAGGGGAGCTGGGGTTTTTTTATAGTAGTGAGGAAGTAGGGGAGCTGGGGTTTTCTGTAGGAGTGAGGTGAGGAATTTGGGGGTACGAGTGGAGCGAGCTGACGTGAGGTGGGTGGGAGTGAGGAGGAAGAAGAACACCCAGGTTTTTTGGGGGGCGGTGTGCTGGGTGTGGGTAGCGCCTCTCATTCAGTAAATATATGGACTTTTGAATTGATTTTACTATTTACTAGGGTGGATGGGCTGTTTTGTCTTGGGCCCAGAGAAACAATTACTACTAGTACAGTGGAGACACTCTACAGCTACCCAGAAAAACAATTACTACTAGTACAGTGGATACAATACCGCTTCTGGCTCCTCCTAGGTCATCGAAACGTCTCCCTCTACTGAATGCCGTTATACTTTTGTTCACCGACATGCGGGCCATGCAGCGCGCGGGCCCAAATGCCATCCACCAAATTAGAAGGCAGTATGCAGGCGGAGAGTCACCCCGGTCGTAGCGCGGCAATAACAAGCCGTCGTATCACAAACCCCCACCTCCCCGCAGTCTAGGTTTGATGGACGAAGCAACCATCATTTCACTCTTCGCTGAATCCCCTTCTCTCTCACCGTCTTCAAGAAAGGCAACACTCACATCTGCCACTGTTCTTCTCTCCCAACGAAGGGAAGGTAAGCAGATCCGTGATGTTGGTATATTTTCGTTTAGAGAAAAAAAAAGAACTTTTGCAAAGCACTAACCGATCCTCACTCTCTTTTTTGTTTCATTGTCATTGCGATTGTGTTTTCCTTTCAATGGTCTCCTAGTATTCGTCATTTTCATGATGGACCAAGGAGAACCAGGCAAAGATCTGCCGATATCGGAGCAAACATGGGAGGCTGATCCCCGCGAGACAGAGAGCTCCAAGAAGATGGAGGCAGCCACCGAGCCGACCCCAGATACGCTCACGGCCACTACTGAGATGGTCAACGCGCCGTTTGAGGTTACAGCCCCCGTGGCACTGCAGGAGCGGTTTTCCCCCTTTGAGGATGTGTCCCCCCCCACCCGCTGAGCTTCCCAAGGTGATTTTCTTCTTTGCCGATCTCGATTGTGGTTTTTCATCTAAGTATGTGGTGATGAATAATGCAAAATTTTATTAGCTTCGATGCCATGATATACATAGTGGTTTAAATAACTTGTGTTTCTTATACTAGAAAGTAATTCATAATTTGTTTCTGTTTCAATTAGAGCCCTGATGCAGACAAGGATTGTGTGGTTGTACATGTCACTCGCTATGAGGTGGATGACCTGAATATAAGCACTGGGAAAACATAGTTTTTAGGCTGTTGGATCCTGGAAGCCATTTGCGCTTATACCAATGAAGAGTTGTATTCCAACCTCACTGTTGTCAGGCGTGTTGTCCAGGGTGTACTGAAGCACAAGAAGTTCAAAGCTACTCCTTCGTTTGTGAGGCATACTGTTCTTGTCAAGCTTACGCAGGAAGATGACGTGGCATGCCTCCACAAACAAGTTTATGAGTGGCAAGGCCACAAGGTTTTCTTCATGAAGGTTCACAGGATTGAGCTGCTGCCGGACGTCCTCGATGATGTTCATGGCAAGGTCCGTCTTGTGTCCAGCCCAAATTAGATCGAGGCATGAAATACTTGCCCCAGCTAGTGTTTGATAGTAGTTTGGATTCTGTCTAATTATCCGAACCTTGCCTGTTATCGAGCCCTCTGGGGCTAGTACACTGTTTGAATCCGTCTATGGGAACTGCTGCTACTTTTGTGTGCCCGTGAATCATCGTAATTGTTGCCGAAACAGATGCGTCCTCACTAGTTTTATCATACGAGCAGTGTGTGTTTTGATGAAATAGAGTACTCCTTTGAGAACTGTGCACCGACGTATACATAAGTACTTGTAAACACTGTTGGTGCTACCCCACTTGTAAGCAGTTGTGCAAAACACGACACATTGGCTCAGCTCGCTTCAACACTAGGCTATCGACCAGCTAACAATCAACAATCTGATGTCTAACATATAAGCAACCATGTATCTTGTTACAGTGGTTCATGCAGTTAACTGAGGCCACAATGTAAATTCCAAACATTCACACGCTAGTCCAGCGTTCATGTGGAACACTCACATTAAACTCGGCTTCATAAAAAACTTGAAAAGCATAAGTTAAGCAATTTTATACATCTCAATGATTCATAGAACATAACAAACATATACTAGTTCACAGCAAAAGACAAAGTTGTGAGAAGGTTTACAAATCAGGAAAAAACAAGCAAGGCTTCTCTCAACAAAGGGCCTCCCGGCAGGCTTAAATTTCTTGGAGTTCACTTTGGTTTTTTCTTGTTGCCACCATCCAGGGTTAGGTTCTCTCATTCCATAATAACCAATTATATTTGTGTTCTCAGCTGGAATGCTGAACTGAACCATGTAGTGTACTGACCAATTGAAATTATTGTGCATTCCACTAAATTTAAGCACCGCTATTTGCAGAAATAAGCAGACCACAATGCCTCTTGTCCGCGCACCTGTCCAAAAAACCGTCGTGCAGCCGTGCCAGCTAGTCCTCGGTCCATGGATGAACTGGTAGAAAGTGCATTCCGGACTAGGATGCAGTTGTTTTCGCTCGTCCCTGCACTGCAATCAGGAAGTAAAACATACGAATCAACTTCTTTTATATTGCGTTGGTCATTCTACCTAGTAACTACCAATGTAGGAATACCTGGAAGACGGGTGGTTAGACGACGGCAAAGAGGGATAGCCATCTCATTTTGTGCAGTTCTACTAAAACTGAGGTGTGTGCTTTTGAATGCGTGGATAGAAACAATACGGAGACAGACATCCCGAAACGATATGGAGACAAACATCCCTGTTTGCGCAAATACGAAATACGGTTATTTAAACAGTGACAGATATTTGCAGTGGCGTATGATTAACAGCAGCATCTATTGTGTTATAATTGGCACTAGATTGACAGTATGAAAGTGTCCTTACGTAAGTAGCATCACATCACATCAACACTGCCACTAGATTAACATGCAGAACAATAGCATTAGTATTACTGTCATGAGAGTCGCACATGGTCAGTAAATGTGCAATCAAATTTGTGCAGTTCCACTGGGATGAAGCAATGTTAGCGGTGTGAGATTTAAGTGGTGAGGCAGATGTGGTTGCCGAGAGCGACAAACACTCAGGCAGCATGTCTGCATTTGTCCCATTTTTTATCTCCTCGGCGACATTTTCCTATGTGAGCACAGGAAACCTAGACCTGCTCATTCTCATTTGCGTTGTCCCCCAACACCCGTCACTTTCTTTCCTTTTTCAACCAAGAGATAGGTCCACTTCCCCCCACCCTTCGCCATCCACCATGCTTTGTTCGTCTTTTCAACCAAGAGACCGGTTGGGTAGCCAGTATCTACTAATTTCCCCCGTTTCCTCTTAGAACCAAGTCCTAGATTCATGCTACAGCTTTCCCACTTTCTTCCCTGTTTGAACCAACTCTTAGAGTCGACTGTATGAACTAGCTTTACCTCTAATAATAGTAAAAGTCTAGGTGGCTTTGGAACAGCGGACGGAAGTAGAAAAAGATCCACACGAGGCCAAGTGGGGAGCTGGGGCAGTAGAGCAAGGCAGGTTTCGAAGGAATATATACCTGAGGGTCGTTGGCATGTGGCAAAGACGGCGTCGGGAGGTCGCATCTTGGCCACAACACCGCAGGGAGGAAGAAGGGGTCGGAGGCCCTCCGGAGCCGGTGCTCTCTTGGAGAGAACGGCACGACCGCCGATCGGGACGCGAGGGCAGCCGTTGGTCTCCTCCCTCGCCGCCGACGACAGCGTGAACGATGCACCTACACCCCTGCCCCGGTCGAGGTTGTCCGGCCGGATTTGTCACCAGCCGTGAGCTGAGAGAGAGTGTGGCCACCTATGTCTTGCTTAGATCTGGAGAGCATGAGAGAGTGAACGAGAGGAACCCTAGTAAAGCAAGCGCTAAGGCTCCTGCTTATATATATAGTGGAGTGATTTTATTGTACCAGCTTCAAAAAAATGCGCTCCTACGTGTACCCGCGAGTGAGTGTGAGAGAACTAGTGCGTGCGTGCACCGCTTCTCTTCGTGAGAGTACAATATACTATGCCCAAAGAACGTTCGCGACAAGAGTAATAGTATAAGTGTGTGACGTGTGAGCTAAAATAAAATGTGCGCGACGTCTTTTGTTTTTTAGAAGTTCTGAGGGTAGGGTGTGAAGAGCACATATGTGTGTGACGTCTACCTGCAGATAGACGGTGGGTGCAAGAGGACTCGGGAGGGTGCGTGTGCGTGAGAGAGAGGGGGGCATGTATCAATGCAATGCATGTGTCCGTAAATCATTATCCGACAAACGTTCGCCACAAGCCTTTTCCTGACGAACGCCATAAGAACCGTTAGATCGGCAGCCGACAGTGTCAGTTTTGCCATGTCATTTAACAGAACAACCACTCCTCCTACACACAAATCTTCCAGGTGAGTGTTAGCAACTGCCGTATGCTCCCTCCGTTCCAAAATGCAGCGCATATAGCTTTATTGAAAATTCGAACCTCGCAAACTTTTACCGAGTTTTCGTGTACCAAATTGCACATGTAGAATACCCTGTATATATCATTTCATTCATCTTCGAGAGGTAACTATAAAGATGGGGGAGGAGTCTACAAAGAAAGACCATCGTATCACCTGCAGCAATTTCAACCATCCTTTGGTGTGGAGGAATATCATTGGAACTCTATATGATATGATTTTTATAGGATTTTTTCCTTTAGAGCCAATTGGTTCATAGGAATAGATTCATATACTCCACATTTCAAAGGAAATAAACATGATATCATTTCTATAGCTTTAGAGCCACTTGGTTCATATGAATGGATTCCTATACTCCCATAATTTCAAAGGAAAATAAACATTAGCGTATATTCAATAGAAAAGTTCCTATGATATGAACCAAATTACATCTCTTTTCTAATCCCTCCTCATAGGAATTGAGATACATGTCATCTCTAGATTCAATAGAAAAGTTCCTATGATGTCAACCAAATGACATCTCTTTTACAATCCCTACTCATAGGAATTGAGATACTCCATGTCATCTCTTTCCCTACAACTTCCATGTATACATCTTCTATTCCTAATTAGCTAGTACAACCCACTAGTAGCTTTTTTCCAAGACATGCAACTATGGCACAAGAACTATATAGTGTGTGAATAACTTGAAAGATGGTTGCTGGATGAAGCTAATCCGACAGTGCAGAGATGGCAAATCCGAGCACTACTGGTTGTTGGATATCATCAACATTCCACCAGATCTGCCACATGTACAATTTAGAAGACTCCATGGTTGAACTTAAGCATAATGCACAAACCTCAAAACACAAGCACTTCTCCTTTGTTCTAGAATCTTCCGTATCATAATTGATTTTTTTCTAAATGAAAAATTGCCATTATTTGTTTTTTACTTTATGCTTTACAATGCACAACCCCATGAATCTTAACATTTTTATAAAACTAACTGATTTTGAATTAGATGAACTATAAGAACTAAACGAACATCTACATCATGCATATATGACTCAAAGCTTTACATGCTATAGTGTGTATTATTCATAATTTGGTTTCGAAATCTCATGCGTTCAATGCATGTGTACCTTACTAGTTTTGAGTAGAGTAGCAAATTTCACGCGGCCCCGGGTATATAAAATGCAGGGCCCATGCATCATTGCCTTTCGGTCAAACCTGCGTCCACAATTTTTTGTACGTACTATATCTCCACTGGTCCCCGAACCCAAAATGCTGCCTCGTTCCCCTAAAACCAAGCGGCCCACGCATATTTAAGGCATCGACTTGAACTCAATCCCTCTCCCGTTTACTACGACGTGGCCCCGCACGCCCTAGTAGTACTCCTACAAACCCTACCGCCGCACGCATCATCGGTTTTCTTCAAGAGGACGTGGGAGAAGCCGATTTGTAGTGGAGGCGCTTTAAAAAAATGATCTGTAGTGGAGACCCCTACCCTAGGGTGCCCTAGGTAGCTGCCGCACGCATCATTGGTTTTCTCTTTTCTTTATGCTCTTGCACCCTAGAGTGAAATGATGGTTGCTTCGTCCGTCCAGCTTAATGTGGGAAAGGTGGGGCTTTGTGATTTGACCCCTCATCGCTCATTTTCTACTACTGCGGTGCTATGACCAGGGTGCCTCCAATTCCAACCGCTGCTCCGAACTATAATTTGGTGCATCGCACGTGGAACAAGACGGTGGATGAGCCACATGTCGGCCAAAGGGGTCCTGTTAAGTGTGTCGCCATTTCATGCGCGGACCGACCCTGCTTGAGTCGCTACGCCAACACGACAGGTGCAGCCTACCACTTGGTTTTGCTCCTTGGTGAATCCCGACTATATTAATCTAAAAAGATACGTACTGAACTACCCTCTCCGTCTCGTTTTTTTAGACGTCTCGGTTTATAGGGCGTGCACATAGTTCTAGGTCATCCATTTGACTAACTAAATCTGAGTTACTATGTCACAAAAAGTATATCATTGGATTATTAAGCGGATGTAGTTTCTAAACATATACTGTTCATCACATATATAGCCAGTTAAATTCTCAACCTAGAACGACGTGCATGCCATGTAAACCGATACGGAGGAAGTATAGTAGTAAAAATGAGGTGATTTTACCGAGCGATCGGCGGGGGAGCATGGCCTGTCACGCGGTCCCACGTGTCATGATGTACCAAGCCGATGCGCGTGTCCCTCTTGAGGCAGAAGCAATACTACATGGTTTGAGATGATGGCGAACCGAAGTGTGAAATAATGGTTGCTTCGTCCGTCTGGGAAGGTGCGGCATTGTGATTTGACATCTCATTGCTCATTAATGCTACTACTGGGGCGGTACGGCCGGGGTGCGTCCCCCCTGTTGTTCTGCACTGTTATTTGGTGCTTGACACGTCGACCCGGTTTCTATATGTCCCACATGTCGGCGACAGGAAGTACAGAATTCATGAAAGCGAGCGTCGACGGAGGAGTACAAGACACGGCTTGGGTTTTTGCTGCTTCGCGCGATCCATCGATACAAACCCGGACTAAAAAAGGAGAGGGTGGGTCTTTTCCCGCGCGGCATGCAGGGGAGTTTGGCATAGTCTGTTCGAGGCAAGGAGGCAGGAAGGGAAACAAGCAAATAAAGGTTGAGCGACTTAGTTTTGGGAAATCTGATTTTACGGAGTACGTACCCACTAGGGGTT
The DNA here is from genome assembly GCF_018294505.1 of Triticum aestivum. Classification (NCBI taxonomy): domain Eukaryota; kingdom Viridiplantae; phylum Streptophyta; class Magnoliopsida; order Poales; family Poaceae; genus Triticum; species Triticum aestivum. Next base: position 364,714,807 of record NC_057802.1, on the reverse strand, counting down.
ATAGGGCTCATCTACAAAACATTCGTTTTTCCGTTTTATAAGTCTCAATTCTACTACTAGTAGTAGTACCATCACATGTTGGATTTCGAGGTGCGTTAGATCACCCGATGCAAGCAGTGTCAAGAGAAAACTCACCAATGCATGTAGAAGTTCATGGAAATTTAGTGGTCATTCATGCATTCGTTCTAATTAATGCCTCGGTAAACATAACTTCTTGAGAAAAACGAACATACTAATTACTGAAGGAAATATGCCCTAGAGGCAATAATAAAGTTATTATTTATTTCCTTATATCATGATAAATGTTTATTATTCATGCTAGAATTGTATTAACCGGAAACATAATACATGTGTGAATACATAGACAAACAGAGTGTCACTAGTATGCCTCTACTTGACTAGCTCGTTAATCAAAGATGGTTATGTTTCCTAGCCATAGACATAAGTTGTCATTTGATTAACGAGATCACCTCATTGGGAGAATGACGTGATTGACTTGACCCATTCCGTTAGCTTAGCACCCGATCGTTTAGTATGTTGCTATTGCTTTCTTCATGACTTATACATGTTCCTCTGACTATGAGATTATGCAACTCCCGTTTACCGGAGGAACCCTTTGTGTGCTACCAAACGTCACAACGTAAATGGGTGATTATAAAGGTGCTCTACAGGTGTCTCCAAAGGTACTTGTTGGGTTGGCGTATTTCGAGATTAGGATTTGTCACTCCGATTGTCGGAGAGGTATCTCTGGGCCCACTCGGTAATGCACATCACTATAAGCCTTGCAAGCATTGTGACTAATGAGTTAGTTGCGGGATGATGTGTTGCGGAACGAGTAAAGAGACTTGCCGGTAACGAGATTGAACTAGGTATCGAGATACCGACGATCAAATCTCGGGCAAGTAACATACCGATGACAAAGGGAACAGCGTATGTTGTTATGCGGTCTGACCGATAAAGATCTTCGTAGAATATGTGGGAGCCAATATGGGCATCCAGGTCCCGCTATTGGTTATTGACCGGAGACGTGTCTCGGTCATGTCTACATAGTTCTCGAACCCGTAGGGTCCGCACGCTTAACGTTATGATGACAGTTTTATTGAGTTTTGATGTACCGAAGGAGTTCGGAGTCCCGGATGAGATCGGGGATATGACGAGGAGTCTTGAAATGGTCGAGACGTAAAGATCGATATATTGGACGACTATATTCGGACTTCGGAAAGGTTCCGAGTGATTCGGGTATTTTTCGGAGTACCGGAGAGTTACGCGAATACGTATTGGGCCTTATTGGGCCATACGGGAAAGAAGAAAAAGGGCCTCAAGGGTGGCCGCACCCCTCCCCTTGGTCTGGTCCGAATTGGACTAGGGAAGGGGGGCGCCCCCTTCCTTCCTTCTCTTTTTCCCTTCCTCTTTTCCTATTCCATATGGGAGGTGGAATCCTACTAGGACTAGGGAGTCCTAGTAGGACTCCACACTTGGTGCGCCCCCTCCTAGGGCCGGCCTCCTCCTCCCTTGCTCCTTTATATACGGGGGCAGGGGGGCACCCCAGAGACACAACAATTGATCCTTGAGATCTTTTAGCCGTGTGCGGTGCCCCCTCCACCAAATTACACCTCGATAATATCATTGCGGAGCTTAGGCGAAGCCCTGCGTCGGTAGAACATCATCACCGTCACCACGCCGTCGTGCTGACGAAACTCTCCCTCAACACTCGGCTGGATCAGAGTTCGAGGGACGTCATCGAGCTGAACGTGTGTAGAACTCGGAGGTGCCGTGCGTTCGGTACTTGATCGGTCGGATCGTGAAGACGTACGACTACATCAACCGCGTTGTGATAACGCTTCCACTGTCGGTCTACGAGGGTACGTGGACAACACTCTCCCCTCTCGTTGCTATGCATCACCATGATCTTGCGTGTGCGTAGGAATTTTTTTGAAATTCCTACGTTCCCCAACAGTGGCATCCGAGCCTGGTTTTATGCGTTGATGCTATGCACGAGTAGAACACAAGTGAGTTGTGGGCGATATAAGTCATACTGCTTACCAGCATGTCATACTTTGGTTCAGCGGTATTGTGAGATGAAGCGGCCCGGACCGACATTACGCGTATGCTTACGCGAGACTGGTTTCACCGTTCGGAGCACTCGTTTCTTAAAGGTGAGTGGCGGGTGTCTGTCTCTCTCACTTTAGTTGAACCGAGTGTGGCTACGCCCGGTCCTTGCGAAGGTTAAAACAGCACCAACTTGACAAACTATCGTTGTGGTTTTGATGCGTAGGTAAGAACGGTTCTTGCTAAGCCCGTAGCAGCCACGTAAAACTTGCAACAACAAAGTAGAGGACGTCTAACTTGTTTTTGCAGGGCATGTTGTGATGTGGTATGGTCAAGACATGATGTGATATAATGTGTTGTATGAGATGATCATGTTTTGTAACCGAGTTATCGGCAACTGGCAGGAGCCATATGGTTGTCGCTTTATTGTATGAGATGCAATCGCCATGTAATAGTTTTACTTTATCACTAAGCGGTAGCGATAGTCGTAAAAGCAATAAGTTGGCGAGACGACAACGATGCTACGATGGAGATCAAGGTGTCGCGCCGGTGACGATGGTGATCATGACGGTGCTTCGGAGATGGAGATCACAAGCACGGTGCTTCGAAGATGGAGATCACAAGCACAAGATGATGATGGCCATATCATATCACATATATTGATTGCATGTGATGTTAATCCTTTATGCATCTTATCTTGCTTTGATTGACGGTAGCATTATAAGATGATCTCTCACTAAAATTTCAAGATAAAAGTGTTCTCCCTGCGTATGCACCGTTGCAAAAGTTCTTCGTGCTGAGACACCACGTGTTAATCGGGTGTGATAGGCTCTACGTTCAAATACAACGGGTGCAAAACAGTTGCACAGGCGGAATACTCAGGTTAAACTTGACGAGCCTAGCATATACAGATATAGCCTCGGAACATAGAGACCGAAAGGTCGAGCGTGAATCATATAGTAGATATGATCAACATAGTGATGTTCACCATTGAAACTACTCCATCTCACGTGTTAATCGGACATGGTTTAGTTGCTTTGGATCACGTAATCACTTAGATGATTAGAGAGATGTCTATCTAAGTGTGAGTTCTTAAGTAATATGATTAATTGAACTTAAATTTATCATGAACTTAGTCCTGATAGTATTTTGCAAATTATGTTGTAGATCAATAGCTCGCGTTGTTGCTTCCCTGTGTTTATTTTTTCCTAGAGAAAAATTATGTTGAAAGATGTTAGTAGCAAAGATGCGGATTGGATCCGTGATCTGAGGATTATACTCATTGCTGCACAGAAAAAATTATGTCCTTGATGCACCGCTAGGTGACAGACCTATTGCAGGAGCAGATGCAGACGTTATGAACGTTTGGCTAGCTCAATATGATGACTACTTGATAGTTTAGTGCACCATGCTTAACGGCTTAGAATCGGGACTTCAAAGACGTTTTGAACGTCATGGACCATATGAGATGTTCCAGGAGTTGAAGTTAATATTTCAAGCAAATACCCGGGTTGAGAGATATGAAGTCTCCAACAAGTTCTATAGCTAAAAGATGGAGGAGAATCGCTCAACTAGTGAGCATGTGCTCAGATTGTCTGGGTACTACAATCGCTTGAATCAAGTGGGAATTAATCTTCCAGATAAAATAGTGATTGACAGAATTCTCTAGTCACCATCACCAAGTTAGTAGAACTTCGTGATGAACTATAGTATGCAAGGGATGACGAAAGTAATTCCCGAGCTCTTCGTGATGCTTAAATCGACGAAGGTAGAAATCAAGAAAAACATCAAGTGTTGATGGTTGACGAGACCACTTCAAGTGTTGATGGTTGACGAGACCACTAGTTTCAAGAAAAGGGCAAAGGGAAGAAGGGGAACTTCAAAAAGAACGGCAAGCAAGTTGCTACTCAAGTGAAGAAACCCAAGTCTGTACCTAAGCCTGAGACTAAGTGCTTCTACTGCAAAGGGACTGGTCACTGGAAGCGGAACTACCCCAACTATTTGGTGGATAAGAAGGATGGCAAAGTGAACAAAGGTATATTGAATATACATGTTATTGATGTGTACTTACTAGTGTTTATAGCAACCCCTCAGTATTTGATACTGGTTCAATTGCTAAAGAGTAGTAACTCGAAAACGGGAGTAGCAGAATAAACAGAGACTAGTAAAAGGCGAGGTGACGATGTGTGTTGGAAGTAGTTCCAAGATTGATATGATCATCATCGCACACTCCCTATTCTTTCGGGATTAGTGTTGAAACTAAATAAGTGTTATTTGGTGTTTGCGTTGAGCATGAATATGATTTGATCATGTTTATTGCAATACGGTTATTCATTTAAGTTAGGGAACAATTGTTGTTCTGTTTACATGAATAAAAACCTTCTATGGTCATACACACCAACGAAAATGGTTTGTTGGATCTCGATCGTAGTGATACACATATTCATAATATTGAAGCTAAAAGATGCAAAGTTAATAATGATAGTGCAACTTATTTGTGGCACTGCCGTTTAGGTCATATTGGTGTAAAGCGCATGAAGAAACTCCATACTGATGGGATTTTGGAATCACTTGATTATGAATCACTTGATGCTTGCGAACCGTGCCTCATGGGCAAGATGACTAAAACGCCGTTCTCCGGAACTATGGAGAGAGCAACAGATTTGTTGGAAATCATACATACAGATGTATGTGGCCCGATGAATATTGAGGCTCGTAACAGGTATCATTATTTTCTGACCTTCACAGATGATTTGAGCAGATATAGGTATATCTACTTGATGAAACATAAGTCTGAAACATTTGAAAAGTTCAAAGAATTTCAGAGTGAAGTGGAAAATCATCGTGACAAGAAAATAAAGTTTCTATGATCTGATCGTAGAGAAGAGTATTTGAGCTACGAGTTTGGCCTTCAGTTAAAACAATGTGAAATAGTTTCACTACTCACGCCACCTGGAACACCACGGTGTAATGGTGTGTCCGAACGTCGTAATCGTACTTTATTAGATATGGTGCGATATATGATGTATCTTACCGATCTACCACTATCATTTTGGGGTTATGCATTAGAGACAGCTGCATTCACGTTAAATAGGGCACCATCAAAATCCGTTGAGACGACGCCTTATGAACTGAGGTTTAGCAAGAAACCAAAGTTGTTGTTTCTTAAAATTTTGGGGTTGCGATGCTTATATGAAAAAGTTTCATCCTGATAAGCTCAAACCCAAATCGGAGAAATGTGTCTTCATAGGATACCCAAAGGAAACAGTTGGGTATACCTTCTATCACAGATCCGAAGGCAAGACATTCGTTGCTTAGTATGGATCCTTTCTAGAGAAGGAGTTTCTCTCGAAAGAAGTGAGTGGGAGGAAAGTAGAACTTGATGAGGTAACTGTACCTGCTCCCTTATTGGAAAGTAGTTCATCACAGAAATCTGTTCCTGTGACTCCTACACCAATTAGTGAGGAAGTTAATGATGATGATCATGAAACTTCAGATCAAGTTATTACTGAACCTCGTAGGTCAACCAGAGTAAGATCCGCACCAGAGTGGTACGGTAATCCTGTTCTGGAGGTTATGTTACTAGACCATGACGAACCTACGAACTATGAAGAAGCGATGGTGAGCCCAGATTCCACGAAATGGCTTGAGGCCATGAAATCTGAGATAAGATCCATATATGAGAACAAAGTATGGACTTTGATTGACTTGCCCAATGATCGGCGAGCCATTGAGATTAAATGGATCTTCAAGAGGAAGACGGACGCTGATAGTAGTGTCACTATCTACAAAGCTAGAATTGTCGCAAAAAGGGTTTTCGACAAGTTCAAGATGTTGACTACGATGAGAGTTTCTCACTCGTATCTATGCTTAAGTCTGTCTGAATCATGTTAGCAATTGCCGCATTTTATGAAATCTGGCAAAGGGATAAACAAAACTGCATTCCTTGATGGATTTATTAAAGAAGAGTTGTATATGATGCAACTAGAAGGTTTTGTCAATCCTAAAGGTGCTAACAAAATATGCAAGCTCCAGCGATCCATCAATGGACTGGTGCAAGCATCTCGGAGTTGGAATATACGCTTTGATAAGTTGATCAAAGCATATAGTTGTATACAGACTTGCGGTGAAGCCTGTATTTACAAGAAAGTGAGTGGGAGCACTACAGCATTTCTGATAAGTATATGTGAATGACATATTGTTAATCAGAAATAATGTAGAATTATTCTGCAAAGCATAAGGGAGTGTTTGAAAGGAGTTTTTCAAAGATAGACCTCGGTGAAGCTGCTTACATATTGAGCATCAAGATCTATAGAGATAGATGAAGACGCTTGATGAGTTTTTCAATGAGTACATACCTTAACAAGATTTTGAAGTAGTTCAAAATAGAACAGTCAAAGAAAAGAGTTCTTGCCTGTGTTACAAGGTGTGAAATTGAGTAAAGACTCAAAGCCTGACCACGGCAAAAGATAGAAAGAGAATGAAAGTCATTCCCTATGCCTTGGCCATAGGTTCTATAAAGTATGCCATGCTGTGTACCAGATCTATTGTATACCCTACACTGATTTTGGCAAGGGAGTACAATAGTGATCTAGGAGTAGATCACTGGACAGCGGTCAAAATTATCCTTACTGGAATAAGGATATGTTTCTCGATTATGGAAGTGACAAAAGGCTCGTCGTAAAAGGTTACGTCGATGCAAGTTTTGACACTAATCTAGATGACTCTAAGTCTCGGTCTAGATACATATTGAAAGTGGGAGCAATTAACTAGAGTAGCTCCATGCAGAGCATTGTAGACATAGAAATTTGCAAAATACTTACGGATCTGAATGTGACAGACCCGTTGACTAAAATTATCTCACAAGCAAAACATGATCACACCTTAGTACTCTTTGGGTGTTAATCACATAGCGATGTGAACTAGATTACTGACTCTAGTAAACCCTTTGGGTGATGGTCACATGACGATGTGAACTATGGGTGTTAATCACATGGTGATGTGAACTATTCATGTTAAATCACATGGCGATGTGAACTAGATTATTGACTCTAGTGCAAGTGGGAGACTGAAGGAAATGTGCCCTAGAGGCAATAATAAAGTTATTATTTATTTCCTTATATCATGATAAATGTTTATTATTCATGCTAGAATTGTATTAACCGGAAACATAATACATGTGTGAATACATAGACAAACAGAGTGTCACTAGTATGCCTCTACTTGACTAGCTCGTTAATCAAAGATGGTTATGTTTCCTAGCCATAGACATAAGTTGTCATTTGATTAACGAGATCACCTCATTGGGAGAATGACGTGATTGACTTGACCCATTCCGTTAGCTTAGCACCCGATCGTTTAGTATGTTGCTATTGCTTTCTTCCTGACTTATACATGTTCCTCTGACTATGAGATTATGCAACTCCCGTTTACCGGAGGAATGCTTTGTGTGCTACCAAACGTCACAACGTAAATGGGTGATTATAAAGGTGCTCTACAGGTGTCTCCAAAGGTACTTGTTGGGTTGGCGTATTTCGAGATTAGGATTTGTCACTCCGATTGTCGGAGAGGTATCTCTGGGCCCACTCGGTAATGCACATCACTATAAGCCTTGCAAGCATTGTGACTAATGAGTTAGTTGCGGGATGATGTGTTGTGGAACGAGTAAAGAGACTTGCCGGTAACGAGATTGAACTAGGTATCGAGATACCGACGATCAAATCTCGGGCAAGTAACATACCGATGACAAAGGGAACAACGTATGTTGTTATGCGGTCTGACCGATAAAGATCTTCGTAGAATATGTGGGAGCCAATATGGGCATCCAGGTCCCGCTATTGGTTATTGACCGGAGACGTGTCTCGGTCATGTCTACATAGTTCTCGAACCCGTAGGGTCCGCACGCTTAACGTTACGATGACAGTTTTATTGAGTTTTGATGTACCGAAGGAGTTCGGAGTACCGGATGAGATCGGGGATATGACGAGGAGTCTCGAAATGGTCGAGACGTAAAGATCGATATATTGGATGACTATATTCGGACTTCGGAAAGGTTCCCAGTGATTCGGGTATTTTTCGGAGTACCGGAGAGTTACGCGAATACGTATTGGGCCTTATTGGGCCATACGGAAAAGAAGAAAAAGGGCCTCAAGGGTGGCCGCACCCCTCCCCTTGGTCTGGTCCGAATTGGACTAGGGAAGGGGGGCGCCCCTTCCTTCCTTCTCTTTTTCCCTTCCTCTTTTCCTATTCCATATGGGAGGTGGAATCCTACTAGGACTAGGGAGTCCTAGTAGGACTCCACACTTGGTGCGCCCCCTCCTAGGGCCGGCCTCCTCCTCCCTTGCTCCTTTATATACGGGGGCAGGGGGGCACCCCAGAGACACAACAATTGATCCTTGAGATCTTTTAGCCGTGTGCGGTGCCCCCTCCACCAAATTACACCTCGATAATATCATTGCGGAGCTTAGGCGAAGCCCTGCGTCGGTAGAACATCATCACCGTCACCACGCCGTCGTGCTGACGAAACTCTCCCTCAACACTCGGCTGGATCGGAGTTCGAGGGACGTCATCGAGCTGAACGTGTGTAGAACTCGGAGGTGCCGTGCGTTCGGTACTTGATCGGTCGGATCGTGAAGACGTACGACTACATCAACCGCGTTGTGATAACGCTTCCACTGTCGGTCTACGAGGGTACGTGGACAACACTCTCCCCTCTCGTTGCTATGCATCACCATGATCTTGCGTGTGCGTAGGAAATTTTTTGAAATTCCTACGTTCCCCAACAATTACTTGTGCAAACTAGGAGTATGAAATTAATTCGACCACTCACCGTCTACCTTGGTTGGAGAGTTTTTGAAATTGAGCCATAAACTGGAAAGGAGGGAGTAGTAACTTTTGTCTCGATTACTATTTGTGGCCTTGTATAGATGCAAAATGTATTTTTTATAGTGGCCTTGTATAAGAGAGTGCTTGGATCCAAGGGACTTATTTTAGTCTGAGTAAAAATAGTCTCTTTAAGAGGCTAAAGTTCCAAGCACCCCTGACTAAAGAGGGGCTAAAACTAGTCTTGAGACTAAAACATTTTAGTCAGGGGTACCCCTACTAAAATGTGTATTAGTCCTCTCTCTCCTCATTTAACTCCTCTCCTTTAACACAGGCGAGTTCTGGATTGGAGGGTTTGGAGGATAATAAATGCTCATTAACTTGATTTTAGTCTCTTTAGTATTTGGATCCAAGCATGGGCGAGGCTAGCAAGTTTTAGTCCCACTACTTTTAGTCATGAGACTAAAACGTATCCAAGCACCCTCTAAGTAAATGGAGGGAGTACTAAAGGACATATATATTCCAAACAATATGATAATCTCTCTAACCAAGGTAGGGACAAGGAGTAAACAGAGGGAGTACTATTAAAATTTTCTCCTCGTCCTGCGAGCCATCGCGCGTGTGGGCGAGGGAGCGGGCGTAAGGCGTAGTAAGCAAGCTTCACCTCATCCTGCGAGCCACCGCGCCCGTGGGCGGGGGAGACGGCGTACCAAGCAAGCTTCTCCTCGTTCTGCGAGTTGACGGGACACATCAAAAGTACTCCAGTGTATAGAGCCTTGCCTCTAAGGTAGGCCCCACATGGTTTGCCGCTTTTTTAACATAATGCGTCAAGTCGCAATTTGTTTGTTCACCCGTGGTAGACGATCCTCCCTCCATCTAGTGGACAACTAGTACACGTGTCAAGTTACCACGTGAGCTGCCTTTTTGTATAGAAATGAGCTCCACCGTGTACCCGCGCGGGTGTGGTTGGGAAAGAGACGGGAGTACGTGCGTCGTGCGTGCACCTCTTCTCTTCATGCATGTCCCCCACCTACGTGGGTGTGTGTGAGAGGGACTATAGAGATACAAACCTAGACATAATGCGTCGTCCATCCCCATGCCTCCGCCCAGTCCGACCACCAGTCACCACCATGCCCCACTCCTCCTCACCTTATCCCTCATCTTTCTCCCTCCATTTTTATATACAAGGCCACTATCAAAATTACAATTGGCAGATATACAAGGCCACTAACACTAATCGATGCAATATTAATGGTGTTTGCCTCATAGTACTACTAGCAAAGGAGGACATTAATTACCCCTTGCATGCATGCGGGAGTGTGAGCATTGGCTTGATGTGCATGAAAGAGAAGAATACACATTAATTTACACGGCAAACAAGGAAACAAGGTGTCTTGCAACATTGAGTTAGAAGACATTAATTTTTGCCTTGGTACCTATAATATGGGTTTGTGGCCTTGTATACAAAAATGGAGTCCGATAAAATTCTCGAGATACCATTTATCCGATAAAATTCTCGAGCAATCATTAGTTTTTACAAAATGGGATTACTCCTGCATGGGTCAATCACAACAGGTGTTTTGTCAAAAAAAATGCATCTTGATGTTCTGTGCAATGCACGGGCATCTTGCTAGTCCATGAAAACAACACATGGAAAAATTCCACGGCGAATGAGGGATTTGAATCTGTTGGGAGGGGCTGTTTGGATCTTGCCCGGGGTAGCCAAAATATTGGCGACCCTTTTGCCCACCGGTGCCTTTGCCACCGATGAACGAGGAATGGCTCGGGTTCTCATGCATCCTCCAACGCGCAAGTTGGAGACGAGCTCGCACGAGTTGTGTTATTTTTGTCCCACCACGCCGCCCGAGCCGCCCGCAGACCGACCGGCGACCCGCAAATTACGCCATCCAACCGTAGCCGCACACATTATGACAGCAAGTCAACCAACCGGACGAAATTCACGCAAACACGGCAATAATTCATATAAACAATGACGGAAATCATATAAGATACCGGATTTTCATACAAACATGACGGATTTCATTACATTCAAATGAACTACGCGGTGCTAGTTCTAGACAGCACAGGTATATAATACCTGGCCTAAATGGTCGCCCGCCGGCAGCACGATCACCGGACTGTCGGGAGCCCCGGAGGTATATGCGGGGTCGACGAAGGTCCTCACAAAAAAAGGATCTAGCAAGACACTTGTTGTGTATGCCGGCGTCGCCTCCGTGGTGGCCTTCATGGACCCAAGCGGCGGCGGCCTCCCGTGTTCTACTTCTCCTTGATGGTGGCGGCGAACGCGGAGGCGCTCGCCACCGACTCGTCGCTCTCCGCGCACCCGGCTTCTGTCGCTGCTTGCATGGCACGGCCGGCGGCATGGGAGTCTCGGCCACAGAAACGGGAGACGCGGTATGAGGCGGCAGCGTGGACGGCAGCAACAATGCCCGTGCGCCGCTCCTCGTCGAGCTGGCCTGGAGCGGCGAGTTGCTAAATCGCGCGCCGCCTTGGGGTGGCAACTGGCTCCGTCGGGAGAGCGGAGGGAGGTGAATCAGCGAGCTGCATAGCTTGTATCCAGTGGGCTCGGCGGGCCACCCAGCCGGCTTGGATGCAGAATAACTACTCTTCCTAAGCCATTGTAAGAGTGGACAAAATGGTGAAGGAGGAGATAGGGGAGCGGCGGAGGTGTGCGATTCTTGGCTGGCATTTGGCCTCGTTTAAATATGAGATTAAATAGACGGCGGACGGGAGGAGCTCGGCCGGCGTTGCGTTTACTGTCGGCCCGGTCATGAACGGACGTGTGTCCAGAGTGGGTTTCTCGGCTTCCACACTGGCGGGTTTCATGGAGGTGTTTGAATGCAGCAAGGAGGCGTGTTCAGCCGGGCGTGCAGCGAGTGGCGCCCTCGACTCTGACGTAGGACAGCGCGTCGTTCTTCCACTGACGTGTGGGCTCTTTGGGTACATGGCCTGCATGTCAGTGACCCAACGCAGGTAGCGCACAGCAGAGGAACCTTTGGTGGGCCAGGGCGGTCAGAAGCGGGCATTTCATCAACCGATGATTGTTCATTGAGTGTGACGTCATCCTTTTCATGTAGATAAGCCTACTATGTTGATAGCCCGTTCGATACGTTGTGATTCATAAAGACCGCTACAAACATCAATGTTCTGCTTATCACAGATAAGATTGATTAATACCCGTAACAATCCATGTCCTTAACAAAGGGTGCACCACGGCCGGCCCGCGCCGCCACGCCGCCCCGAAACCACTCCTCACCGCCGGTCCTCCGCCGCAACAGCCATCCCTCTAGGCCCCCCCGCGCTGAGCTTTTTCTCCGGCGATCCCCACCCCACCGCCCAATCAACGCCCCCCCCCCCACTGTCGGCGACTGCCAACCAGAGGTCTCACGACTTCGAGTACC